>NW_015175366.1:944561-944726 GCF_001447785.1 Gekko japonicus
TCTAATCGTCTAAGTTCTCGTTTCAGCGCCCGCAACCCCTGGGTATACCAAGGGGCGTGCCTACCGCGAGTACAGAGAAGCCGCCTGGGAGCGATCTCGTCGATGGCAGCAGAGAGCCGGACATTCCAGTCCTCCACCATCTCATCCAATGATAGCCCCGGCGGA
>NW_015175366.1:944843-974208 GCF_001447785.1 Gekko japonicus
GAGCAAAAATGCGCTCACCGCCCAAACAGGGTTGAGGTGGAATGCTCAGACGGGCCTTCAGGGCCAGGTGGTCCGACCATGGCACTGCCTCAGCAGTGATCCGGTCCACCTCCACACCCGCCGCAAAGATCAAGTCGAGCATGTGACCAGCCCGATGCGTGGGGGCCGATACGAACTGCGAGAGTCCCAGCGCCACCATGGACGACATCAGGTCCGTAGCCCGGCTGGAGGCCGCGTCCTCAGCGTGGACGTTGAAATCACCCAGGACCATCAGTCGAGGGTGATCCAGCGCCCAGCCTGATACGGCCTCCAGCAGGGACAGCAGACTATTGGCTGGTGCATTAGGCGGTCGAGGGAGTGCCCTGAAGGAGTAAGCCTCCCGAATGATGATAGCCACCCCTCCCCCCGCCCCCAATTCCGTGATTGGTGAAGGACCGAGTAACCCGGGGAGGCTAACTGAGTGAGAGCCAGTCTCACCTTCCCTCACCCAGGTCTCGGTCACGCACGCCAGGTCCGCTGGATGTTCTGTCACATAATCCCTTAAGGTTGTGACTTTGTTGTTAATGGACCTGGCGTTACACAACACCAATGACAGAGGAGGGTCATTCCTGGCCCCACTGCTAGCCTCCCTTGGGATGGGCCGTAGGCTGGAAGGGCACCGAGCTCTCTTATGTCTCAATGGCCTTCCATAACCACTCTGCCTAGGCCTTCCATAACCACTCTGCATCTTCAAGGTACTCCAGGTTGTAAAAGGTAGGAAGGAGTCATGTAATGATCATACTGTCTGCACAAGCAATAGTTCCTGCTCCCTCTAGACATAATAGGAACATGCCTCATGCCTTCATATTCTTTTCTGTGTGTACACAAAGTAAAAAAGAAAACACCTTTGCATCATGTATCCTTTAACACACTGCATGTAGCCAGGGGTAGTCCATACCACCTTATGTTTGTTGATGCTGTGATGGTGCATTATGATCTTTTATGTCATATTGAATATGAAATCTTGAAGAACTGAGACTTGTTTTCTCTATTTGCAGTGCCATAACAGAGTGATATTTAAGCAGCTTCTCCAGGCAAAGGCCTTGAGTTTTGTCCAAGTAGATAGCTGCAGGCTGGGAAGTGTCAATGAAAACCTGTCTGTGCTGTTGATGGCCAAGAAATTTCAAAGTAAGGCTCTTGAAAATACTTCAGTGTTGCTAAAAAGTCTCTGTTCTGGAGCAATCATGTTAGGTCATGACTTTGTATATGTTCCTTTATTTTATATGAGCTGTTATAACTGATATACATTGTAGTTGTGGAAATGGGGCTTTTCCAGCAGTCTTTTTTTAAAAGAGAGATGAGAGGCATGAATAAGCCCCAATGAGTATACATCCTAATGGTTTTGTTTCGTTTTATCATCAGTGAATATGAACTTGGTATCATGTTTTTCCTTTCAGTTCCTGTTTGTCCTCATGCTGGAGGAGTTGGGCTTTGCGAGTTGGTACAACACTTGATAATATTTGACTACATTTCAGTATCTGGTAGCCTTAAGAACAGGTTAGTAATGTCTCAACTTTTCCTTTGTTGTAATGCAGCTCCTGTGAGAGAGCGAAGGTTTTGATATCTATAATTGAAGCCTACTTGTTTGATGAAAGCCAGATTTGCCTGTAACTAAATGCTTTCTCATCCACTGTAAATTCTGGACACTTGCAGCAGGCAACCAGTGATAGAGGAAGCTATACAAACCTTGAACATGCTATTTATTTTTCACCTCTAGGATGTGTGAATATGTAGACCATCTGCATGAACATTTCAAGAATCCTGTCATCATCATGAATGCATCCTATATACCACCCCAGGTATTGCTGGCATGAGCAACTACAGGTCTTGTAACATACATTTTTCCTATGAACATCTAGTGAAGCTAAGGAGGAAAAAAGGAAGGCCAGGTATACCTTAGAGTGTGTACAATCCTTGCTCTTGGGTTTATTTTAGAATATAAAGCCAACACATACACCATTCTCAAGGGCAATCAAAGAAGTTTCTATAGATTTGGGATCAGATTTTTTAAAGCACTGTTTTCTAGTATTTTCCAAAACCACAGTGTTTGGCCATGTCATATTTATGGACTGAAGTGGAGGTTCTCTTTCAAAATTACTGTAGTTTTATATTCTGCTTCGTTGGTAGCATCAATCAATACATCCTGTCTGTGATATAATATGAACCCAAAGGCAGTGTTGACGCAGTATTTATATTTAGCAGAAACTGATGCAGCTGGTTAATGGAAATCCGTTTCCATCTCCTTCACCTTAAATTAAGGTGGCTTAAGTCTGTCTAAAACCATAGGTCAGAACAGTGACAGATGATATGGCTACTTTGCATCTTCAAGGTACTCCAGGTTGTAATTGTATGCATTACGCTTGGACTGCATAGTCGGAGGTCATTATGTTCTGTCTTTTGGAATTAACATAAAGCAGCATATACCGAAGGTACAAGAGTTTACAATACATGGGCTAATCTAAAGTGACATTTTCCGTTTGAGGCACCTCCATCCTGGGGCCATTGCTCTTGGCTTTGATACATTGTGGGGAAGGTTATGTGACTTCTAAGCATTCCCAATTTGTTAATTTGGATTCTGAGTTTCATCACCTGTCTCTGCTTTCTGAAAAAATGGTACTGAATACAAAGGTTCATAAATGCTTTGGGGGAATTAACTTTAGTGGAATATTTTCTATTTAACTGTTTCAACTTTTTAGATGTCTTTGATCTTTCAACACATAAAATGCTTGTGAGAGCAGGCTCCAAGAACTACCACAGAACAGAGTAGTCCTCTTGAAGAGCAGAGATTTCTTCTAGCTAATGTGTTTAACTACAAAATGTTTCTTCATTCATAAAAGGCAGCTGGATATTCCACTGAAATGAAAGAAGAATCAGTAAGGAAATACAGTTTTCCACAAGGAGAAGTCTGGCAGAAGCTCCTTTCTGAACATAAAATACAGCTGAAATAGACTGAACTGTGGCTGAAGGTTACATGCCCTGGAGCTGTTGCTGAACTACGTGAAGATTTCAGAGTCAAATGACTGCTTTTATGTAAGCTGGAGGAATCTGTATTTAGTTGTGTGTTTGAAAGTATTTTCTAGGGTGTGTGCACACTTGCAAAAAGAAGGCAGGATTCTTAAGTAGAATCAGAATAGTTGCTGAACGACATGAGGATTTCAGATTCAAATGAGTCCTAAATTATAGAATTTTTGATCAGTTCAAGAAGAGGAGCCTTGTAGTACTTAAAGGTATATGAATTCATCTTTCCTGGAGCTATTCCAGAAACTACAGGATTATATAATGAAGGATCTCATTTTTTTTATTGTGCCTGGTTTCTGCATTTGAAAGTTTCAAATAAACTAGCTGTATAGCCAGGTGCTGCATATTTAGTTATGAAGTATTCGAGAGTATTTTCTAGGGTGCACATTTGCAAAAACAGGTCAAGATTCTTACATCAAATCAGAAGTACATAAATGCTGCAGATCCTTGGCAGCTTGAAAAGCCTGACCACAGCAAAGAAACATGAATTGCAAGGAACTGGGGTTAGATCTCTTCCAGTGTGGGTTTAGGCCTAACTGTGGGGCGGAAACAGCCTTGGTTACCCTGGTGGATGACTTGCAGCGGGTAATGGACAGAGGGGGGAGTGATTTTCCTGGACTTCTCAGCAGCTTTCAGTACCATTGATCCATCTGGACCTCCTGTCTGGACTGGGAGACACCGTTTTGCAGCGGTTCCAATCTCACCTGGAGAGTAATTTTAGAAGGTGGTCTTGGGG
Source organism: Gekko japonicus (assembly GCF_001447785.1). Lineage (NCBI taxonomy): Eukaryota > Metazoa > Chordata > Lepidosauria > Squamata > Gekkonidae > Gekko > Gekko japonicus. The sequence goes on from NW_015175366.1 coordinate 948,637, forward strand.
GACTGTTGTGCAGCCCCTTTCTGGTCCTGCAAGGTTACATCCTGTTCCCTATGCTCTTTAACATCTACACGAAACTGCTGTTGTGAGGTCATCCAGGGATTTAAGATGGGCTGTCACCAACATGCAGGCAACACTCAGCTTTGTCTTGTGCTGCAGAAACCCTGAACCAGTGCCTGGTGTCAGTTTTGGAGTGGATGTGGGGTAATAAACTGACTCTTAATCCTGACTAAATGAAAGTGCTACTAGTGGGCAAAAGGTCTGAGCTGGGATTCAAGGTGTCACCTGATCTGGTTGGGGTTGCAATTCCCTTGAAGGAACAAGTCTGTAGTCTGGGATGCTCTTGGACCCAAGCCTACTGCTGGATAAGCAGGTGGCAGCTGTGGCCAGGAGTGCCTTTTACCAGCTCTGACTGGCTAGCCAGCTGTGGCCTTTCTTGGGTAGAAAAGGTCTGACCACTGTGCGGCACACACCAGTCACCTCTTGATTAGATTACTGCAATGCACCCTGTGTGGGGCTGACCTTGAGAAGTGTTCAAAAACTTCAAGTGGTACAGAATGATGCACCCAGGATGTTGACTGGAATTAGTCGTTGGTACCCTATCACTCCCGTCTTGGCCCATTGATCCTGGCTCCCAGTTTGTTTCCAAGCACAGTTCAACATGCTAGTATTGACCCTGAAAGCCCTATTTACCAGAAGGACCGCCTACTCCCTTGTGAACATGCCCAACCTCTACAGTCGTCTTTGGGGGGCCCTGCCTTCTGAGATCAGGCAGGTGGCAGCCTAGGAGAGGGCCTTCTCCATTCCAGCACCAAAGCTCTGGAACTCTCTCCCCAGGGAGTTTAGTCTGCAGCCATCTTCTGCCAGTTGGTGAAGACTTTTGTTTCATTTGGCAGAGTACAAATTTTGTAAATAAATAAAACAAACAGGGGAAAACAAACAGGTTCAAATGAAGTTCACATCAAGACCTGAAATGGGGACATAGAACAAAGCACATCAACTGTTCTCCTAGTCACAGGAAACAGGGTTCACCTAGTAAACTGATGGGGGGACAGCAAGCACCTTCTCTTTATGGTGATAAGCTGGCACTATGTAAATATACGGCATATAATTACAATTCCATAATAGGGAAAAGACTGTACATCTGAAAGCATTCAATCCCAGCTGATAATGCCAAAGGTAGAGTCTCCCCCTTGCAGTATTATAGATGCAACAGTCATTTGATGTTCCAAAACTTCTTGAAAACATGACTTGCTAAGTGGAAGTAGGACGTTCTTCCTTAAGCTGGAACAAACCCAATCACTGGAAAACTTCCAGTGCTTTAAAAAAGAAAATTCCACGATGTGTAACTTCTTCTAACCCTGCTGTGTCAAATGAATGCATTTTAAATATATTTGAATCACTTATAATGATTTAGAAAGAATACACCACCAGTGAGCAACTAAATAACTGAAAGCCAACAAGATGAATTTTGCATGGCACAAATGGGTGCCTTCTGTACTACTCTTAGAGTACACTGTATTTAAGTGTTTATTTTATGAGATTTCTTGCCCACCTTTCTTCCATAGGAATCCAAGGCAGTATTGAGATTGGCTTTCATATAAAAGTGGCTAAGTGTATGAAAATGGCACAATATATATATTACACATGGATCTTGAATTCAGTACTCAAACTTTCAGCTCCCGCCATCCTCTCCTTATTTTAAGATTTTGAAGACAGATTGGGAAAATACACAAATAGATTATTGTGTTCAGAGAAATCATAGTACTGTACAAGTACGTATATTTTATTAGTTGATGCTAGTCAGCCTTGAAAAAATACAAAAACTATACAGGCTAAAGTTACCTTGCAGCAAAGAGGTGAGAAGTCTGCATACACGGGAACTACAGCACATGTACCATATGGTGTATATATTTTATTTTAAGACCCATACTTCTCGTGAACGGCCAAGGTAATGTGTCACAAAAGATGGACCATATTTTGCCCTTATGGCCATTTTGAATACTTACAATATTTAAAAACACTATTAAAAAGATTATGGTGAGTAACACTCCTTGAAGCAAGGCCATTAAACAGCCATTTCCATTTTAATCACTGGATGAGGATTATAACCTTCTATATTGAAGTCATCTGCTTTGAAATCATTGATGTTTTCAACTTTGCGAAGAATGCTGAGCTTGGGAAAAGGTCTCGGTTCCCTCTGAAGCTGAAATTTAGGATAAGCAAGCTAGGATTATTCCATATTGTTATTAACCAATTGTTAAACCATAATTATGGATTATTCACAAGTATTATTTGTGTATAACTAATTAGAAGCTGCATGTGCATGAGACAGTGTCCTTTGCAGAAATAATTCCATCAAATGCTCTCCTACAATAATTACTTTACTACAGGTTTATCTCCCCACAAGTATTACATCCTAAAGTTATAGAAATAAGATAGACTTATTGAGCAGATGCTATCTATGTTGGGTAGACAGTAGCTGTTAGAAACATCCACAGCATCAAACAAAATGCTTTACAACTCCCTACTTGCCAATAAGGAATTCAACCTATCCAAATCTTTGTGTCAGGGTCCACAGCACCAAGGCTCCCTCTAAGCTGTGGAGTCTTGTGAGCAAAAATTCTACTTTGTGAGTTACTGGCATTAAAGTTGTGAGCGAGCGATTTGGCTCCTGCATAAATTGGTTTGCTCTGGAACCATCTTTCCTGAGCCAAGATAAAAATGTGTGAGCCAGAGGCTAAAAAACTTTGAGCTAGCTCACACTAACTCAGCTTAGAGGGAACACTGCATAGCATTCAAAGTTAACAGAAGCCCTCTATGTTATTTTGCAACACCCTGACCATTCACAGTATTGTCTCTTAATCCTACTAACTTGGATGTCTTCTGAATTGACATGGTACTAACAATTTTAAGTACTAAACTTGCCATAACAAGAATTGTCCACTGAATCATTCTTGCATTCTGCACAAAGATTCAATGTGATTAAAGCCTTAGACTGAATTAAATTTGATAGCAATTTATTTGCAGGTATTGTTATGGAAAAAAGGAAAATATACCCTACACTGGTACTAAAATGCAAATAAGCAAACAGCCTAAATGCTTACCTGGATTTTCAATGGTTCAATGTGGTTTAGGTATATATGAGCATCTCCTAATGTATGTACAAACTCTCCAGGCTGTAGAAAAGTAACAGTATTACTATCTTAAGTGGGGGGGGGGGGGGGGGAGTGTAAACAAGAATTTGGCTATAGGTTCTAGTCAGCTCAGGTCTACTTAACTCTGTTGCTATGCCATCATGCCCTCCGCGCACACAGCCCTGCTAAAAGGGTCCTCCAGCAGTTAAGCTACATATACTAACTGACACAAGTACATGGCAATAAAAAAGAATCCTGGTTCCCTATCACAAGAAATGCACAATGCAATATTGACTGCAGCTTCCTTGGACCATGGTGATCCCTCTAGATGACCACTGTATAAAAGATATTTGCCTTCCTAAAATTATTCATGTTTGATGCCTGTCTCTAGCAAGGATCTCATCCTCTGAGGCCGTATTCCTACCAGGGACCACAGACACCACTGCTCCGTGCCCCTAAATGGGCGTCAGCACCCCACCACCCCAGCGGCACACCCAATGATCAGCTTGTCAAGAAGAATAAGGAGTGTAGCTGCCAGCACCCAACTTGTGGACAGAAAGGCAAGCCATCCCCTGCTCCTGGGAGGGACATGGTCAAGAGTCAGAGGCTAAGAGGAAGGCATGGTGGAAAAAATGCTGGAGCTAGCTGGGAGGAAGCAATGCAGGAACAGCAAGGGGGTGGAGCTGAAATCAGGGCCAATAGAAAGGTCAGATGGCAGGAGAAGTAGGCATGGCAAAAGGGTAGATGCAAGATGCTCTTAAAGAGGGAAGCAACAGAGGAGGAAAGAAGGCAAAGGGTGGCCTAGCCCCACAGGGATAATGCCCAAGGAGGCAAAGGAAAAGGAATTATAAACAGTTAAGAAAGGAGCTTATGGAACATATCATGAAGAAATTTCCCAAACAAAGCTGTCCAAAGGAAGGACTGCAGTGATGGGAGATAGACCAGGAGCAACCTGGGTCGCATCAGCCTTAGGACTGCTCACTTATATGCATCTATAAAGATACATGAATCTTTGTATCATTTCCCTAACACACCTTTGGGTGCTCAGTGAAAGGGGGAGTTCAACATGCCTCTCCCCTGAGGTAGGAACTAAACTGTTATTCCAAACTAAGGTTCATATAGAGATTTTTGTAGGCAAAGCTGTTCCCTTAGCTCAGGTTACCAAATACATAGATTCTTTCATGCTAACCCAAAGCAGGAACAGAACTACCTCCGGGGAAACTGGGAAGAATCATGACATTGCCTTTAAAATATAGGACAGCTTTGTCTGATATCACATAGTCACAACATGTGCACAAGCACCTATGTGGGGAAAGTGAAATGTATTAAGAGCCTCGGAAGTTTCTGCACATGTAGCAGTGCACCATAGAAAAATTTATGAGTTTTCTATAAGAAAATTGAGATTTAGTATGACAACTATGATAGTTTGGAATGCATCTTTTAGGATATGAACATTTCCATGGTGTATGATGATGGTTAAGAAGAAGAGATTGGATTTATACCCCACCCTTCACTACCCAAAGGAGTCACAAAACAGCTTACAATCTCCTTTCCCTTCCCCTCCCCACAGCAGACACCCTGTGAGGTAGGTGGGGCTGAGAGAGCTCTTTCAAGGACTGCTCGTGATAGAACAGCTCTGAGAGAACTTATGACTGACCCAAGGTCATCCAGCAGCTGCATGTGGAGGAGTGAGGAATCAAATCCAGTTCTCCCATATTAGAGTCTGTGCTCCTAACCACTACACCAAACTGGATCTCACAATCCTCACAAGCCAAAGATTCTGAAGCAGCAGCTACCTCAACTGACAAATTGGGTTCAGGATTTTTGTTACATATCCAAAACAATTACATTTCTCATCAATTAATATAACTTGAGAGAAAACATAATGTGCTTGATATTGTATAGCATTTCTACTAACAGAAGGGAGGGTTTTTTTTGCCAATTTCTCTGATCTTGCTGCAGACCTCCAACCCTGCCCCCCTATGCTGTTCTTGGGTCCCTCAATCTGCAGCAGCACCATTTCAAGGACATTTGGGACATCAGCAAGATCCAAGCCATTGATTTCATTACTGTATCTGACTGAGATCTAGAAAATTCTTGCATTAAGATCAGCCATATAAACTTTCTGTTAAATAGCTATTGGTGGAAAAGAGCTGACCAGAGAGAAAGTAAAGAAAAAATAAGTACAACTAGTTCTGAACGGAAGGATCTCCTCCTGGGCCCAGCCACATCAGGCACTGGATAACAGAACTTCAGGTTTATATACTTTCCAGTTCCCCATACAGCTAGTAGACTATGTCATAATCTGTAGAAAAAACAAGTAGGAGTCTTGTACCTTCAAGCCTGTGATGTGAGCAATCATCAACGTAAGAAGCGAATAACTTGCAATATTGAAGGGTACTCCCAAACCCATGTCTCCTGACCGCTGATACAACTGACAGGAGAGTTCACCGTTTAAAACATAGAACTGGCAGAGAGCATGACATGGAGGCAAGGCCATTGCAGAGATATCTGACAGGTAGGAACAGAAGGAGGTGTTATAAATTTTCAGATAATATACCAAATGAGAAAATTGAAAAATTTACCAAATGGCAAAATTCCACCCACATTCCGATCATGTGGCTCTCCCACTGTTTTCTAACCTAGCAATTACAATTTCTCACTGGAGTGACATTGTGCACTATTAGTAAGCAGCAAATAAGCAAACCAATGTTTTTAAACTATATTGTCAAAAAAGTGCCTCATTCACTTGAGCTTGTGGTGGTAATTTGTAGAGACATCTTCCACAGAGTCAACAGAAAGAATACTAGCAAGCTTAAAAAGAGGCTAATATGCATTTATCTGTCACAGACTACAAGGTATGTAAGAAGCAACATGGAGTCAGTTTACAACACGAGGTAGTTATTTTAGTGTTTAAGAACACCTATGCTAGCCCCATCTCATCGGATCTTGGAAGCTAAGCAGGATCCACCCTGGTTAGTATTCAGATGGGAGGCCACCAAGGAATTCCAGGGTTGCTAGGCAGAGGAAGGCAATGGCAAACCACCTCTGTTAGTCTCTTGCTTTAAAAAGCCTATGGGGTCACCATAAATCAGCTGCAACTTGATGGCACTTTAACACACATAAGCAGACATCATCATATTATTAATGTCATACTATACCTTTGGGATTCCATGCACACATGATTATTCTTCTGTTATCTGGATTATTTCTGATTGTATCAATTACCTGCTGCAACTGATCTACTCCTTTTCCTGTATAATCTGGAAAAGAAATAAAATTGGGGGGAAATGGCTTATTTATTAAGATCTATAAAACTGACAAACTAAGATCAACCACTTTTTGGAAGAAACTCATGTATATGCACTGGCAATGGGAGCACTAATGCTTAGTGTATATATAGTTCTTTAAAAAGAATATTTCTATACTTAACCTTTCTCCCAACAGTCAGGCACTAGGGTAGGTGACAAAAATAAGCTATTAAAATAGGTCATTAAAATAGATAGATAAATACTGCTAAACTAGAGGGACAATGCTAACATATGTGTGATATACATACATACATATATTCAGCCAGAAAACGTGTAAGACACTAAGGACACAGAACTCTCTTTGTAAGAAAAACAAGTACCAAAGTACTGCACGGAGTGGGGAAAGGGAGATTCATAGTTAGATACAAGATTTGGGAAAGAGGTGGCAGAAAATTTATTTAAAATATTTGTATCTTACCCTTTCTATGTAAACATATACAAGGTATCTATGTACATTTGATGGACAGGAGGATAACAAGTGTGTAGACAGAAAACATTAAATGGTACAGGATAGACACGGAGAGGTAACAATGTGTGGTGAGCACTGTTGGGATTAAAGGCAGGTGGATGTTAAAATAGTGTACACCAACTAGGAGAAAATAAGGCAATATGGGGGGGGGGATTTATTTGCAGACAACTACGGCCTTGCATGCTCTATGAACGCAGGAAAAGACTTTTCATAAGATCAGGCCAGGGAAAAAATTCCTATTCCCAGCTTCAGTGTGGTTGCTTTCTATTCCCGCTTCAGCGCTGGAATAGAAAACAACAGCATGAGAGATGGAATAACAAGGGCAGAAACAACACAAAACGGAGGTTGCTATGGAGACGAGTGGTAGGAGCACTCATATTTTCCAATGCCTTCTCCAGTTCACCTTTCTTACCCAAAAATTTGTTATACTATGCTTGTGTTAAAATATATATTACCATTTTGCTGATCTAGCCACCTCCTGTAATTTCATTCTTTCACTATGCCGAGTGTTCGAAGTCTGCTTATTTCTTACCCTTCATCCAGACTTCATTGTACCCTTTCACAGTAAAAAATATTAAGAAATGAACTCTACCCTGAGAACTGAATCTATTTCACTAGATGAAGTCTTCATTTTTCTTCCTCACCTGTATTCATATCTTTGTATTCCGCTCCAAAATGTCTCCATTGGAAACCATAAACTGGACCCAAGTCCCCTTCTTCTCTAGAAACGAAACCCTGTTTGTCTAAGAATTCACGAGAACCATTGGCATCCCAGATCCTGACACCTTTAGCAGAAAGCTCTTTTGCATTTGTAGAACCCTGTGTAGAATAAGGGAGAGAGAATGACTAGTCACCAGAGTGTTTATCACAATGGATTTTGATGCTAATCACAATTAATATTTTTAAACTGTCTAAAATATTCTTTAATTCTTCTTTAGCAAGATGAACTTCTGGCCCTGTCTTCTAAGGAAACAACAGTGATATACATAGGCATTTATCTTGTTAAGAGCTGGCTGGTATAAACTAGAGAGATAAAGTATTGTCTCTAAAACCTCAAAAATACAGTATAGCCAAATTCTAAATCAAATGATTGATATCAAACAGCACCTTAAAAATTGACAGGATATGCTGCTAGGATTGTTACGAGCACTGAATCTTGGCAAAACAGGCATACAACTGCATACAAGTTTGCAATCTGAGTGCCTGGAGGTAGTTAAAGTCACCACATATAACAAGTTTGTTCTTGGGATGATCTTTCAGTATGGCAAATGCAGATTCTAAACCCACTACCCCATATTGAAATACACTGCCACAAATATTTTTATTCAAAAGGGAGCTTCTTTTTACCTTAACTATACTTTTCCATGTTTAAACTGTGTATTAATTGAACAACATTTACTGAAAACTTCCATTTAACCACATATTAAAATAAAGACTGCATACTACTGTGCAAAAATGAATCTAAACTTACTCAAGCAGGAGCTGTATTCTACACACCAGAGTCCCAGAAACACAATTATGATATCATACCCAAAGGTTTCCACTTTCCATAGCAATTTTTTATTTGAGTTTTCCACAGTGAGGACAAAAGCAGCTTCAGGGGCAATTGTAAAACAGCAGGAGGAAAGATGATTAAAAACCTCTCTCCTCATATGTCAGTCTTCCCCCTTGAACTTCCAGACCCAACAGCTGAATTCCACCGAAGAAGAAAAAAAGTCTATTTGAAAGGTAACTGAGTTATATGCAACAGGTGTTTCCACCCATAGCTCTTTTTAAAAACAAATATTTTCATGTTTCCCATTAATGTTATAAGACCACTCTTGAGAAGTACAGGTACAATAGGTCATTAGGACTTTGGAAAGCCAGTAACTTGCTTCCTTTCAGCTTGCAGGGGAAGATGAAAAATTCCATTTTTCCTTCCATGATCCTTTAAAGCATTAGGACTTCTTATCCCTTCACAATTTAAACAGCTGGGAGGGCAGAAAGGAGCTAGATGAAACACACTTTCTCTTCCAATTCCAGTCAGTCCTTCCAAAGGCACAGCAGTTTGGGCTATAGGGAAATCTTCATATTCCTCATGCCCCCTTGCCATGTTGCTCTGAGCAACAAAGTAATTAACAGCAATAATCTAAACTTCTAGAATATTATTCACCATATAGCATACCTTGATAAACCAAAGTAGTTCTTCAAGTACTCCCTTCCAGAACACTCTTTTTGTTGTTAGCAATGGAAAGCTATCTGAAAACAAGATGTTAAAGATGACAGGAAAACATATGCTATATGAAAACCTTTCATTCCTCAGTATAAAATTATGTCGATGAAACTAACACCTAGCAAATGTTAAACATTTAGTCTTTTGCTTACGTGGCAATTCTACTGCATAATACCACAAATTAATAGGAAAGCTCGATCTGCAGAGTTTTCTTATTAAAGCATCACCTCACAGTACAAATACATACTGAATCCCACCCTTCGACGTTATTTATGACTTCTATCGAACGCAGGGTGCAGGCTTGCTTTTCTATGCAAGAGAAATCGCCTCGGGTTTCGCGTCCTGCCCTGTGCAAGTGCCGAGAGCGCCTCCTTGCCATCGCGGCTTAACCGCCTGCCCTCCCCTCACGCCCCGCCATAGGTTTAAGGTAGGCAAAGCGTCGGACCCAGTGACCTCCAGCCCCGTAATCCCTTGTGCCGAGGAATGACTCCTTGCAGCCGGCGGGGCGGGAGGAAGGCGCGGGACACAGACGAGACAAAGGGCTTCACCTCGGAGGCTGTACCGCGCCTGCATCCCGAAGACGGAGAGGGTGCCGGTTCCTGTCCGGTCCTGCTTCTTATGCCCAAACTGCAGGATGTGTTCGACCTGCTTCAGGTACTGAAGCTCCCCATGAGGAGGCGAGACGGCTCCGAGAGGCTCTCCCTGAGGAACCCCTGCGCACTGCCTGACATCCAAGTCGGCGGGCATGTTGCGGCTACGCGGATCCAACAAGAAACGGCTTCTCACCCGCCAATTTTTTGATTTGGCGCGCGATTTTTCTGTACAGCCAATAGGAAAAGCCGAGGGGAGTGCGCACCGCTGCCGGAACGGGACTGTTATTGGCAGGCCCGACTCCTCCTACCATTTCCTATCTTAGCTGGGCGGCTGTTCGGGCGTTCTAGGAGCTTTCGCGGCGGTTCCTTTGGGCGCACATTTCGCAGAAGTAAAGAAGAGGCTCGCTGAATATTACTGTTGCCAACTTTGGAAGTATCTGGAGATTTGAGGGTGGAACCTGGGAGAGTGGGCTTTAGGGAGGGAAGGGTATAATGCCGTGCAGTCGGTATTCCAAAGAAAGCCGTTTTTCTCCAGGAGAAGTAGAGTTTGGTGTAGTGGCTAAGAGCAGCAGACTCTAATCTGGACAACAGGGTTTGATCCCCCATTCCTTCACATGCAGCCGGCTGGGTGGCCTTGGGTCAGTCACAGTTATCTCAGAGCTCTCTCAGCCCCACCTACCCCACAAGGTGCTTGTAGGGAGAGGAAGGGAAGGCGATAAGCAGCTCTGAGGCTCCTTCGGATTGTGAAAGGCGGGATATAAAATAAATAAATAATGAGTGATTTGTGTAGTCTAGAGATCAGTTGCAGTTTCTGTGGTCTAAGTTACCATCTCGCCATCATGTAGTTTAAACGGGGTTTTAGTTTTTAACTTAAATTATATGGAATTGTTTTTATATGTCCTGCTGTTGCATTGTAACCCTCCCTGAACCTGCTTGCAGGGGAGGGCGGGATATAAAATTCACATAAATAGATCCCCAGCCCCCACCTGGAGGTTGGCATGGCAACCCTAAGGCTGGCATCAGCATACTTCTGGCAGAGCCCACCACTGGCCCCACCTGAGCGGTCCCTGCTTTAAAAACGCTAGGGGGCTGCCATAAATCAGCTGTGATGATTACTAAATAAATCAATCAATTCTAAAATAGGTGCCTTTAAGCTAAGTGTACCTAAGCGTGACTGGTGCCATTTTAATTTAATTTAGTTTTAATCCCAGAGGGGTCATCCTGTTTGTTTGTTATGGTGAAAATAAACAGGACTCTGGTGGCATCTAAAAAACTAACAATATTCTCTTCTATCATCATAAGCCCCCAGACCACAAATGTTTACGCTGGAGTAAAATGTTGTTAATCTTCCAAGTGTCACTGGATGTCTGTTTACTGATTAAAAGGTTGCCAACTGCCTGAAGAAAAAATGTCCTGTCCCTTTAATAGAAACAATGCAGTCGTATTTACCAGTTGTTACTGATGTTCATACCATGAAAAGCTTCAGTTGCCCGTTTTCACATATTAAGCTCCTATCAAAGAGTCAGAAAATTTTCCTCCGGGCCTGTTACAAACCTTACTGATACAATACTTCTTACTGTTTATTCATGATTTATCTGACAATCAGAGCTATTTTTGCTAACTAGACCTTACTGTGTGAGGGAATCGGGTGAGCCTATCCTTAGGCAAGATGAAGGGAAAGATTTGAGGATCCTAACAAGAGACAGGAAGTTATTTATTTAGCTTATTTTTTCATTTATTTTTTAAACAGCACAGCATGGTGATATGCTTTGAAATTTGTACTGAAGAACTCAAGCATCTCAATGTTTCTCGTTCAAGTTTTTGGTATTTTAGAGGGTTGAGAATGAGATAGGATATAGTGTAAACACAGAAAATGGATATAATGTTTGCATATGGAACTAAATGGACAGGGAAATGTGTACTTCAACATTCATATTTCAACTGTAGTTTGAGGTGGACATACTACCAAAACCCCATGGAAGTGACTTACTGTCATACAAGAACAGGGTATTTTTTGTTTTAACATGCACTTACATTTTACCACTAAATGTTGATAAGAAACAGAGGCTATACACCCCCATTTTAAATTTGTCTACACAGAGGTTTCATTAAATATGAAGGAATTTTGTGGCCATGTGATGGAGGAATAAGGAGCCCTGAAAGCCCGGGCTTCTCCTATACACAGCATTTTAGATTAGTCATGAATTCACATGATTGCTGTTTCCTGGTGTGTCAGTGACAAGGGTGGTTTTAGTCTTTCAGCACATGTTTTACCTACAAGTAGCCATTCTCTGGTTTTAACGATTTCAGACATGGGCCCCAATGTTAATGCCACAGGATAGTACGGGACCCACTGAAATGGAAGCATGTGAGATGTCATAGCTACATGACATCAGACTCACATGACAGGAAGAGGAGGAGCCAGTATTGTACATTCACCTGTGAGGGCACTCTGCAACCATATGTGAATGGCAGGGTATCAGAACTCAGTACAAGAGAAAACAGACAAGCAATGGTCTGCTTTCCTTGGTAGTCAGATGAAGGGCCAGAGACAAAATCACAGCCTGGGTAGGTCTAATATCGGGACCTACTGGGGAAAGTAGGAAGAGGTAACTTCAAGCTCTGTCTGGAATGGATCTGGTCATAATGTTGTCCAAGCTAAAGACATGGCTAGTGGGCTTTATAGAGCTGGGTGTTTCTTGATAGGCCCCAGCTGTCCTGTGCTGAGACCCAGTCAGGTGATGACCTGAAGCTGGAATGGAGATGACAGCCCTGTTGGTGTTAACTGGATCATCTTATACTTTTAGACAGCTTCTAGCCCTGTGGCACAGTTGTAGGTGCTGAGGCCTGGCTTGAGTCTTGTACAATGCAGCACTGGGGGGCTGACTGGTAGGGGAGGGTGGTTCAGGAGAACTGAAAGAAGGCAGACTAGCTTTTGCAACTGTGTGTGAGGGTTACTAAAGGGTCAGCTGGTATGGGATGGTGGCTGTGTTGGGCAGGGAGAGGTTTTGCAGTTCAGAGCGAGTTCTTTGAACCGGCTTGTGCCAAAATGGAGTCCTCTCTGCTGCTGTATCTTCAACTTGCCATTCTTTTCAGAATGCATGGAAAGAGAGGCGGGGGTTGTGATATCCTTGGTCTCAATCTGTATACTATAGCAGTAGTAGGACCCTCAAAAAGAGGCCAAAAATGGTATTTCCATAGGGGCTTGCAGCCCACTGGGTGGAGTTCTGCAGCCTAGCTGAAAGTCTCCACTTGGGGTTGAAGACCACTGCTCTAATTTGTTAGCAGAGTAATTAACACAGCAGAGGTGCACAAACTGATTAAAGCATAGTAAAGGTAAAGGTTTCCCTTGCTCGAAAGCCAGTCGAGTCCGACTCTAGGGTTGCGGTGCTCATCTCCGTTTCAAAGCCAAAGAGCCAGCGCTGTCCGAAGACGTTTCCGTGGTCATGTGGCCGGCATGACTGAACACCGAGGCGCGCGGAGCATAGATAAAGCTTTATTCAGGAACTAACATACTTGATAGTAAAGAGGAAGAGGAGAGAGAGAGAGAGAAAAGGTCCTAGCTACATCATTAGCTTTGAGAAGTGTGTTTGTGGAACTTCCAAAAAGAAGCAGGATATTGGCCTGAGCGTAGCAATCTGGAGGCAGACAAGGAATGACACTTAACAAGAGGGAATGTGCTGACCTCACTATCCTGTCTAACTGTTCTCTTGCTGCCCCCTGCAGGGTCTCCTGTCTTCTTTGTACATCAGACATTGCCTGTTCAACATAATTCACCTTTACGCTCTTGGATACAGTTAAGAGAGGATTCTGATATTAACAAAGCTACTTGGAGAATGTGCTTTTAAACTACAGTGAAGAATACTGGTGATGGGATATTAATGTTTTCCATGTGCTTCAGATGAGCAGAGGAACGGCTGTAAAGTAGTGGCATACCTTGCAGTGTGTGAAGCAGGTAGGTAATACAGAGGGCTGAACAAAACTGTCAAAACTTTGTCTCACCCAGCACAGCAAGCTCATGTGAGATACCAAAACATTACAAAGTCATGTTTCACTCTGTTTTATTTTTATAGTGTTTCTTTTCAATGGAATACTGCTCAGTTTGGCCCAAGGAGACATAAAACAAAGAGATTTTTTTTTGTAATACGTATATTTAATGTAGGTAGAAAATTACATTATAAACTAGAATTAACTTTGCAACAGGTTTAAAGAACTCTTACTAGAAAGTATAAAGAACAGATATAAAAGAAATGGTTCAACAACATGTATATTTAGACTTGGCTGACAAATGGCTTTGTGAAGGTGCCCAAACTTGAGATCTGCTCCTTTTTGTCTTCATTGTGCTCATAATGCACAGGGCCACATTACTGGTACTGTAATGCAGAAGTGTGGCATGGACACATGACATTTGGGGGGTGAAGGAGACAAAGGAAAGCACGTACCATGACTGGAGTTACACATCAAAATAGCCCTGAATCATTTTAATTGGAGCTGCATACTCGGCTTTAAAAGGCCTTATGTGTAAAGTAAAGGTTACCAACGGTCCTGGAGAAAAATGTCCTGTCCCTTTAATACAGGCTTAATGTGTGGAAATGGGCTGCAGAGCCTTTTAATGGCACATTAAATAATGCCCACTCTATTCAAGGGTCAGGACCAGTGTTCCCTCTAAGCTGAGTTAGCGTGAGCTAGCTCACAGTTTTTTAGCCTCCGACTCACACATTTTTGCCTTAGCTCAGGAAGGATGGCTCCAGAGCAAACTAATTGATGCAGCAGCCAAATCACCTGCTCACAACTTTAATGCCAGTAGCTATCAAAGTAGAATTTTTGCTCACAAGACTCCACACCTTAGAGGGAGCATTGGTCAGGACCCTTTTCCCCCCTCCAAGCAATTGGTAACCCCACTTAGGTCCCTATTGGAAAATCAGTCTATTGGTGCAAAACATCCCTGTATGCTGCAGAATACATCTGAAATTAATTGTGTACATATTTCCTGTTTCACTTTTCGGACATACAAGCCAAATGCTAAGAAAAACAGCGTTTGATAGAGTCCTCAGGTTAGCTACATACCTTTAAACTTGTTTCTTTTTACTGAATATAAAGATCAGTGAGTTTTTTAATATGAAAAATTCCTTCTCTGCTGGTCTGTTCTGTAGACTGAGCTTTGGTGTACTTAACTAAGGGAGAATATGCTGTATTTAAAAGTAGATAGTATTTTTGAGATCTTCCTGCCTAGTAAGAAAAAAAATCATATTGTGAATAAAATTGCACAAACATTTAAAAACTAATTCTAAATATAAAGTAATAATCTATAATCCCAGGTTTCCACACCTCCCTCTTGTCAGCAGCCTGGCAATACATTAGGAAAACATTTCCGACTCTGATTAAATAAAAAATGTATCAAACCTTTGGTTGGTTTGTCACCTTCCCCCCTTCGAAACTCAGGCTAGCTAAAGTCTACTCTCTTTTTACTTATCGTTTTATAATGCATTCAGGGTTAAACAAGATGAAATGCCAAGAGATTTATGAATGGATCAGGAAAACAGGGATTAGCCTTTTACTAAACTCAGACACTCCCTTCCTTCCCCCTCCTAGCTATTTGTCTAGCAGTTAAAATAAATTACACTATCAGATACAGGTGTGTAGTGGAATATATAATTAAATGATTGTTTGTAACCACCCATAAACCGTAATATATACCTGTTCTATCTCAAAATTACCACTATGAAATCTCCATTTCCCTAAATTGTCCATTGTTAAATTTCTTTTTTCTACACTTAACTGCCCATGTTGCATTTTCAAGGAAAACAGAACCAATTTGCCATACCTAGAAATTCTTCTTGTAAAGCTGTAATGCTTTCTCAGCTACATATTCAGTGAATTCGGTACTGTGTGTGTCTAATTCCTGGGGAACTTTAATTGTGAAAGTAGGTGAAGTCAAAATATTCACATCTACTGTTGTTTCATTCAGACCATCAGAAGAAACCTGAAAGGGAACAGCTTGATATGATGTCTTCATATTGTTTTTAAATATATATTTAAATAACTTCTCATTTGTTAATAACACATGACATGGGTTGTTTTCAAGTCAGTCCAATATTTTGTTAAATTGCGTTACTTTGGCTACCTTATACAGAAGGCTGCAATTAAAGGATGCCAGATACAATTCGTCTACACTGTGAGCTCCAGAATTCCTTGTCAGCTGTGGGCAGTGCTGGCAGTAAATATCTTTACCGGATTATAGACTGGAATGAGTGAAGAGATTTATGGGTTGAGAAACAGCTAGTCTTTCCAAGCAGAACTAAAAGAACAACAACCAAAACCCTCCATACAGTATGCTATTCTCAAATATTGCAAAAACATTAGGATATTTTGCATGTATTATATGTTAGTCTTTAAAGTTAGCCTGGGTGTTATGTTGATGTTGTTTGTTAGATATATCAAACCAATTTAAGGGTGTCATCCAACTCTTATTTAGTTCAGGGGCACAGAGACAGACTATACAGCAACCAAACAAACAGTGGAAGGAGTTTATTTGGAAGCTTCAGGAATGTTTACTTGGAAGTAAGTCATAGGATACAAGGGTCTTGACTGCAGCCAAAGGGAGGAATTTTAAGCAGGTCTACTCAGAAGTAGGTCCCATTTTTATTCAAAAAAGTGTTCTTAGGATTTCAGCTTTAGGCTAACAATTTTTGAGGCAGCCACTGGAAAATGTTGAAGGTCCAATATGACATACAGCATATAAAGTGATAAAATTCATAACAGCCTCCTTGACTTGTACTCTGACTTTGTTATATTGACCTAAAGAAGATATTTGAATTACATGTCAGCCACCGGCAACATTCTTGAAAAGTAACCTAAAGGCATTAAAACCTGTTAGTGCCATTTTATTCCTCTCAGATGGTGATACAGGTCACTTACCCATCACGCTAAAAGGATTTAGAGTAGGCTAGTGGCTAAACTGTGGGATGTCAGATTACCAAGGGATTATCAAGTATACTTAAAATCTGCCTCAATAAGAGCTTAGTATTTTAAAGACCAAAAATAACACACACACATTCCCCCAGGTACTACTGAATTAGTAAATGTCACTGAACTATGGAGAACAGAAACATCACTGTGCTGTGGTCACTTCCATTTTTAATGTATGGCATTTACCTTTACTATATTGAAAATGTTTTCTGGTTCAATGGTCTTGTCGGATAGCTCGGACACCCATCCAAACCTTTCTTTCATTTTATTCAACGAGTAGGCTGTATCTTCGGTGTGATATTGGACCAATTGGAGAATCTGTCGATACTGCTCAGCAGAGATGTTAACCAGCTTAAAGGCATCGTCAAACTTTATATGTAGCTCAGGGACACCAGGGCAGACTGTACAAGAATCAAACATTGTTTAGGAGGTTTCAGAAACAGTCTAATGTATGTCAATTATTATTATTATAGTTATGTTTGGGGGGGAAAGCACACCTAAGAATCTGCAGGAAATAAACACATTTTGTGTTTTAATTGATAATAATACTGCTGCTCATTAGAGTAGTTATTCACCTGCTTTCCATGTAATGCTTCAGTTCTCAGCACATTTTGTTGTAAGTCTTGTGGTTCCAAAATACAAAAACTATTCTGAAAACTATTTTACCAGTTTTTGCCTTCAGCAAACTATTTTTGCCTTCAGAAAACTATTTTACCAGTTTTTGCCTTCAGCAATAGTAGCATTGGTAGTTTAGCCTATGCAGCTGGATCCTGTTACGGCTTTGTCGTATGTATTGTATTGTAGCAATGAATCTTGGATTGAATGCAGTAACTTCAAGCCAAGTGAAGGCATTTGAGACAAATATTAATAGCACTGGTAACAGCTGGACACCACCATAATATGAACTTATTGTGTGTGTGTGTGTGTTAACTGCCATCAAGTTGCTTCTGACTTAGGGAGATCCTATGAATTAATGACCTTAGAAGTGTCCTATTGTTACCAGCCTTATTCAGACTGAGGGCTGTGGCTTGCTTCATTGAATCAGTCCACCTGATGTTGGGTCTTCATCTTTTCCTGCTGCCTCCAACATTTCCTACCTTTACTGTCTTTTCCACTGACACTTATCTTCTCATGATGTGACCAAAGTACAATAGCCTTAGTTTGGTCATTTTAGCTGCTAGAGAAGAGTTCAGGCTTGATTTGATCTAGAACCCACTTATTTGTCTTTTTGGCAGTCCACGGTATCCGTAAAACTCTCCTCCAATGCCAAATTTCAAATCAGTTTTCTTCTTGTCAGCTTACTATGCTTATTATATGTTTTGCAATCTTTTTCTTTCTATTTTAACAGAGATTTGGAAGGCATGTTATAATTCCATTTTACAGCATGGAACTGATTTGTGGCATGGTCATTTGTCCTGTTTCTTGGTTTGAATCAAGGACTGGTTGTGGAGGCACCTGCACTGGCAATGGAGCATGTACAACTGTTTTCTCTGCACTTTTATTCTCTTAGCCTCCTGCTGCTACTATCATTTCTCCCTGACCCACCAGAGGACTTGGGGGAGGGCTTTTAAAAATTGATAATAGACATATTGCTATAGCACAATAACAACTTTATCATGAGCCATTGCCAAGATCTACTAGTTTCTAGGACTCTGGTATATGTTTCTCTAGAATGTAATGGGATAGAAACTTACTATTTTTAAAAGAAAGCTGGGAACTGGTAGATCACAATAAAAGATTCCTCCAACTTTATTGTGCTATGGTGATGTGATAATTACTGATTTTTTTAAAAAACCCACCCTTCAGTGGCACAGGGAAAATGGATGCAGGGGACGGAGACAGGGAAAATGGTGCTGATATGGGTGGAATATGCAAAAATGCACACCTTCCATAGCGCATGGTGTCTGAATAGACTTCAACTATGATTTTCCAAACAGATCATACCAAACTAGGTTTGGGAAAGCTCCCAGCAAAGTGAGGGGAAACAAGACAAACGAGGATGACATCATGTGGGTGCTCCTGAAAACAAAGCTACAGCTAAGGGAGCCAAAGCAGAGTAAAACAGTCATGTGGAAGCAGCCAAGGTCTTCCAAAGACCAACACACTGTCCACTGAAGGGGCTCATGCCTCTTCTGGACCTGCAGCAGCAGGTGAAAACTTCAGCCAGAAAGAAATGCTTCAGATTAATTAAAATTAAGTGCAATGACAATT
The DNA here is from genome assembly GCF_001447785.1 of Gekko japonicus. NCBI lineage: Eukaryota > Metazoa > Chordata > Lepidosauria > Squamata > Gekkonidae > Gekko > Gekko japonicus. The sequence continues at coordinate 967,536 of NW_015175366.1, forward strand.
TAAACCAAACTCGTCGAGATTTCTCTTGCGCCTTTCTAAATGCACCAGCAGAATCAGGAAGTGGGAATGAAAAGAACAGCTATGAAACACATTAACTATTTTGGGTCACCAATACACAATTATGTATTTTGGGCTGAGTGACAGGAGGAGTAGAACTGCATCCACCTGTGATTTCCAGTACAGGCAGTCCCCCCCCCCTTCTTTATAATTATGCAGGTTTATGATATAAAGTTTATATTTATTTAGAAAATTGGTATGCCAGCCATCAAGATCTGTCTATTGCTGCTCACAACTGACAACTAAAACAAAAAGTTAAAATGACTCAATAAAAACAAATCATGCCAATAGAAACAAGTCATGCCAATAAAATGAATGAAAACAAGTCAACCCAATAAAAACAAGCTGGAGCACAAAACTCATGAAACAGAGCAGTCTAAAATGGCATTCATAAAAGTCTTCAGTCAAGAAATGGACCACAAAACAGCTCAAAGAGGTGGAACTCCTTAGTTAAAAGCCTGGGTTAAGAGAAATGCCTTCGTCTGGTACCTAAAGGAAAAGAAGTTAGGTGCCAGGCAAGGCCCCAAGGGGATGGTATTCCAAAGGCAAGGCACCACAAGCAAAACAAAAACAAAACCTGTCTCTGCAGGCAAGAAAAGAAAAGTTGAGAGAAGGCAGGCTGGACAATGCAACAGGAGATGGACCTTCCAGTACAAAAAAAAAGGCACTGTAGTATTGAAATAAGCAGTGAAGTAGCTAAATTTGCGAATGATACAAAGTTGTTTAGGATGGTGGAAACCAGTGAGGATTGTGAGGCACTCCAAAGGGATCTGTCAAGGATGGGCAAGTGGGCATCAACATGGCAAATGGGGTTCAGTGTGGCCAAGTGCAAGGTGATGCACATTGGAACCAAAAATCCTAAATATAAATACACACTGATGGGGTCTGAACTGGCAGAGACTGATCAAGAGAGAGATCTTGGAGTTGTAGTAGATAACTCACTGAAAATGTCAAGACAGTGTGTGACTGCAATAAAAAAGGTGAATGCTATGCTGGAGATTATTAGGAAGGGTATCGAAGACAGATCAGCCAATATCATAATGCCCCTACATAAAACAAGGTGCGACCTCATTTGGAATACTGTGTGCAGTTCTGGTCACCACACCTTAAAAAGGATATTATAGCTTTAGAAAAAGTGCAGAAAATGGCAACTTGAATGATAAAAGGGTTGGAACACTTTCCCTATGAGGAAAGGCTAAAGCGCTTAGGGCTCTTTAGCTTGGAGAAACGACGACTGAGGAGAGACATGATTGAGGTTTATAAGATTATGCATGGGATAGAGCAGGTAGAGAAAGAAGTACTTTTCTCCCTTTCTCACAATACAAGAACTTGTGGGCACTCCATGAAATTGCTGAGCAGTCGGGTTAGAATGGATAAAAGGAAGTACTTCTTCATCCAAAGAGTGATTAACACATGGAATTCGCTGCCACAGGAGGTGGTGGTGGCTACAAGCGTGGACGGCTTCAAAAGGGAATTAGATAAGCATATGGAGCAGAGGTCCATCAGTGGCTATTAGCCACAAGGTATAGATAGGGGCTCTGGGGCAAGTGATGCTCTGTCTTCTTGGTGCTTGGGGGGGTCAACAGTGGGAGGGTTTCTACTGTCCTGGCCCCACTGGTGGACCTCCTGATGGCACTGGTATTTCTGGCCACTGTGTGACACAGAGTGTTGGACGGGATGGGCCTTTGGCCTGATCCAACATTGGCATCTCTTATGTTCCTAAATGTTTACTAAATGATTTAACTGAGTTTTGTTGATCAAGTTTATCAAGCCTACAAATCCAAAATTAAATCAAAGTCATAATAGTTTGTACTTGAGCTAGGGTTGCCCGGTCCCCCCCCCCCCGGCTACCAGGGGGCACAGGGTTTCCAGCTCCAGGCTGGAAAACTCCTAGAGACTTGGGGTGGAGCCTGGGGAGGACAGGGACCTCGGTGGGTTACAGTGCCAGAGTCTATACTTCAAAGCACCCAGTTTCTCTAGAGGAACTGATCTCTGTAGTCTAGAGATTAGCTGTAATTTTGAGAGATTCTGGCATCCCTAATTGAGCATAGAGTATTATGCAGTATTATAGTTAAACCAGAGGTGGTCAGATAATTGTTTACCTTGCAAAAGAGAATCCTGACATTTCCAGCATCTCTCATGAAACTCAGGACAACCTGATGAATTCTGGCGCAGTTCATTACATTGAGCTCTTTCCCGACCTAGCACAATCTTAGAGAACATTCCATTTTTGTCAGAATCTAGAATGAACACACACATAATATGCATACAGTATCATTAACATATATTATCATTTTAATGCTATGTTAAATAACATCAATGCAGTTTACCATTCTGGCAGTTTAAAAATCAATATAACCATGGAATAACCCCATTAAAGAATGACATATTTTGGGGGGGCCAAGCTACACATGGTGGCAATTCCAAGGGTTTGTATATAGAATTACCCCAATCATATTGAAAGAGTAGCAAGGGGAAACAATAAAAAAGATACATACATAAGTAAAGTAGAACCCTCCTCCATTTCCTGTTCTGTCTTACTGCCACCCCAGTCAAGTAACTCTTCTCTGAGGACTCATTTGTCATTCTGCAGCTCCAAATGGGAAGAGTGCCTGAAGACAGGTAAGGTGTATGTGTGTGGGGGGGGAATCTTAGAGGTATGCACATTGCTGGTTGTGTTTCATTACTGCATTATGCATTTATTCATTTTCTACATTCCATTGGTTTGTGTGAGAAGCACATTTTCATCTGTAAGAGTTTCATTTTCCATCCAGTCTGAATGAAATTCCCTGGGATAGAATTCCTCCCAGCCAACTGACAAGTGGATAGAAGAAAGAATCCAAGTTTTCTAGGTAATTAACAAGGCATTCCTAAGCAGAGTTACAATTTCTAAGACCATTGACCTCTGTGAGATCCAGTTGGATTGCACTGTAAATTTCTCACTTGCTAAGGGGCACCTCCAGGAGGCACTATTACAGAATAGGTTGATGGAGGCATTGGCACCCAAAGTAAGGCAGGGACAGTTAATGCAGTAGTCAGAGGCTTGTATTTTGCTAAACAGTGGAAGCTGACGAAGTTATAGGGAAAAAAACAAAAAAGTGAACAGGACCTAGCAATTTAGATAGTAAACACAAACACCAGATTGCTGAACAAGTTCATGATATAATAAATTGACAACAAATACTAATAAAGTTGTTATTATACTTAAACAGGTGAAAATATCAAGAGAACAAGGTCTCGACACAGGCAGGACGAACCTTCCCAGGCTTGACTGTCCGTTTCGACTTTTCGTCTTCATCAAACGTCAGTTTGTAGATGTTTGTCTTCAATAACTCCAGATGGGAATTGTTTACTGTAAGAGCTTTTAGTAGCCACCTTCGAAACTATGCACATATTGTTGAAAATCATGTATTGAAGACAAACATCTACAAACTGACGTTTGATGAAGACGAAAAGTCGAAACGGACAGTCAAGCCTGGGAAGGTTCGTCCTGCCTGTGTCGAGACCTTGTTCTCTTGATATTTTCACCTGTTGAAGTTATAGGGAAGACAGAGAACATCTGGCGCCTCAAGAAGGGCAGGTAGTAGGACAGGGTGAGGATCAAAGGCAACAGAATGGAGCAGGTACAGGGAGAATTTGGGCACTCTTAAAACAACAAATGTGAGTAGATTATGAAAACCAAGCAGCAGAATGATAGCACTTGTTAAATCATTTTAAATCTGTGTGCACAAACAGACTGAATATTGATGTGAATTCACTACAGATATTCACAGTGACATACCAGACAGTGAAACTTAGAAGTAGAGTACAGAACAGACACTACAGGTGACTGCAAGATATATGAGAAAACCCCACAGGCTAACATTAGCAACATTGGCTCACATTCTAGCAAATACAAGAAATGAATAACACTTTTTCATATAGAAGAAAGTTTGAGTCCAGTGGCACCTTTAAGAACAACAACGTTTAATTTTGGGTATAAGATTTTACGTGCATGCACACTTCTTCAGAAAGATTTATTTAAGCCTTACATATAGGCAGAGGGAGGGGGTTAGTTGCCAGGAAGGGCTAGTTAGAGTCAAGATGCATAAGTAACTGGGCGATTATAGCTGAGATGGGATTAAAGCAGTTGGTAAGACCTGTAAATGGCAGCAAATTAGCATACAAATACAAGAGTTAACAAACAGATTCGAGAACTACATTTGAGTCCAGTAACCCCTCCAAGACCAACAAAGTTCAATTCTGGGTATAAGTGAGAACTGAGAGACTTAGCATATGTAGATGCACATTTCTTCAGATACAGGAAACAGATTTCTTCTAGCCTTACATATAGGTGTTGGGGAGATAGTTGCCAGGAAGGGCTAATTAGAGTCAAGATACATAAGTACAGCTAAGATTGGAATAACACAGTTGGTGAGATCTGTGAATAGCAGCAAATTAGCATACAGATAATGAAAGAGCTAACAGATGTGAGAACTAAGTTTGAGTCCAGTGACACCTTTATGACCAATGAAGTTTAATTCTTCCCAGATTCTTCCAGTTTTAGCTGTATTTATGCTAATTTGCTGCCATTCACAGGTCTTATCAACTGCTTTAATCTAATCTCAGTTATCGCCCTGTTACTTATGCATCTTCACTCTAACTAGCCCTTCCTGGCAACTACCCCCCCCCCATATGTAAGGCTTGAGGAAAACTGTTTCAATGTTCCTGATGAAGTGTGCATGCACACATAAGCTTATATCCAGAATTAAACTTTTTTGGTCTTAGAGGTTCCACTGGACTCAAACTTTGTTCTATTGCTTCCGACCAACACTTTTTCATATGGGTGTTTTCCACATAGGGGCAGTCTTGTGTAGTTTCCCTGCTACTGCTGCAGCTGGAAATACAGAGTAGTGACAACAGGGCTTCCAAACAACATGTTTCCCTGGTAGGTTTTAAATCAGTGAGTTAATAGCATTAAATCAATATTCTATTATACTAACATTTGCATCAGGTTATTTGAGCTTCCAGGTTTCTTTTTGCTTTTTAAGTTTCCAGCCAGTTTTTTGGTGGAGATCTGTTTTTCCCCATATATTTCTGATTTAAAAAGAAAAGAAAAACCCTCTGGAGTAGGGAGAGAAAATGGCTGCTGGGGGGTGAACTAGGAAAATCTGAACTTTTCCACCCACACAGCAGCCACTCAGTAATGTCTAAAAGAGTTTGGAGTTAAGCAGGTTTGAGAAAGATTGGAGAAAAGCCAAGGAAACCTTACATGGTGCACAATTGCGCCATCATGCTGTGGGGAAGAGGGGAAAAACCCACTTCCCAACAGCATCAGACACATATACCATGTATCTGCAGCAGTTATGCAATTTACGACATATTTGCAGTGGCAACAGATGTTCTCTACAGTATCCCTTCATACTTCTCATTCCCTCCCATGCTGCTGGTGAACTTTTTGCTTGCTTTATTTTAAAGTAGCTATGTTGTTATAGTATTATAGGGTATAATGCCATAGAGTCCACCCTCCCAAGCCATTTACTCTAGGGGAACTGGTCTCTATAGTCTGGAGAGCAGTTTTAATTCAAGGAGATCTCCAGGCCCCACCTGGAAATTGGCAAACCTATCCACAACCCTAGAAAACTATAGCAATATATATATAGCCTTTAAAAAAAGAAGCAACCCCCCCAGTGGCAGTGGGGAATGGTAGATGCAACAGAAAATGGCAGTGGATATGGTATCAGATGCAGAAATGCACTCCCTGTCCACATTTTCCCAAAACCTGCTTTTGGTATGAGCTTAAGCTATATGACCTTAAGTGATGTTGGGCAGAAGCTCCCCAAAGAACCATAGCAGTTGGAGGGGAGGAACACCGAGCCAGAACTCCATGTGGAAGCAACTTTGGTTTCAAACAAGGAAAAAGTCAGTCAGGCACAGGCAGGGCTATTTTGGGGCAGGAACGCACGGGAACGGAGTTCCGGCTGGCTTCAGAGTTGGCCACACCCACTACAGGCAAAACCTCTGCATGCGTGGCTACAGAGGGAAGGCCTGGAGAGCGACACCCCCCCCCCGACAACTCCAAGGCAGGCAGGCCAGGGGGCACCCTGGAAGGATCGGGGAGGCATTTAAATGCCTCCCCTCCCCTCCAAGGGCCGGTTTGCCCGGGCTCCCCACATCTGTGGGGCACCTGGGCAAGCCAAGGGAAGGCATGGGGTGTGGCCTAATATGCTAATGAGTTTCTGCTGTTGGGTGTGACCTATTATGCTTATGAGTTCCTGCTGGGCTTTTTCAACAAAAAAAGCCCTGGGCACAGGTGATCACTGGGGATGCTGCTTACATAGAATCAAGACAGTTTTCCCTAAACCAGGAGTGATTGGTCGAATTGGTGTGACGAGGAAGACCATTTATGGGAGGGGGGGAATATTCCACGAACTTTTAAAACTTTATTCCCTGTCAGTTTCATTCTCCCCTGACTCTCTTCCCCATCCCGGAATCTGAACTGAGCATGAACTCCAAACGAAGCATTCAGATGCCAAAATAATGACTATTAATGAACTTTCCCTGTTCATTTTTATAACAATGATAATGAGCAGGATTTTCTTTCAATTTTTCATGAGTTAATAAATAAGTGTACACT
>NW_015175366.1:974259-1029239 GCF_001447785.1 Gekko japonicus
ATTAGCTGCTTTCTTTGTATGCTAAACAGGTGGAATTGCTGGCCCCAAGTAGTTTAAATTATTTTTTTTTTAAATGAAACAATATGATATGGGCATAAAGATCAGAGACTAACCTTTCACAACATATCTGCGGGATCATCTCTCCTGACATGTTCCCAAAGGGCCTTACTCTCAGCAGAACAACATTTACTGGTAAACCCTGGCCCAAGAAACGGCCAGTTAGCCTCGACTAGAGCCAGAGCCTTTTCATCGGGGTGAAACATGCTCCAAAGTGAGATCAGGGCCCTGCGGGACGTATTACAACTCTGCAGGGCCTGAAAAACAGAGCTGTTCTGCCAGGCCTTTGGTTGAGGCAGCGGGTGCCTCATTACACTGGTCTCTGCTGCTCTAACCAGCCCTTTCCCAACCAGCCTGGGCTATTTGCCATAACAACCTGTACCATAGGCTGGGGGCTGGGCCAATTATTAATACAGTGGCCCTTTCTGGAGCGATATACACTTATATCCCCGAGGTCTGCTGTATTAGCTTCTCGCCACCCATCATGTAGATTAGCTGGGGCTTAGATTTTAAGTAAAATTATATGGGAGGGTGGGATAAAAATCTCAAAACTAAATAAATATTTTCTAATAGTCTCACTCAAAAACAAATATAACAGCCTCACAAGGCATACTTACAGCTGCCCCGGCCAGTGTCACTCAACATATACAACATTGCAGCAATGTTAAATGATTCTCACAGGCACATACATGCCGCCACAAATATTTATGATGATGTGGTGGAAAGTGCTGTCAAGTCACAGCTAACTTGCGGTGACCCCATGAGTTTTCAAGACAAGAGATGCACAGAGGTGGTTTGCCATGCGTCATGACCCTGGTATTCCTTGGAGGTCTCCCATCCAAATACTAGCCAGGGCAGTCCCTGCTTAGCTTCTGAGATCTAACAAGATCAGGCTAAGCTGGGCTATCCGGGTCAGGGGACTAATACTTATGACTGATGTTTAAAGGCTAAATGCCACCAAGTCAAAGGTCTATCTTATTTATTCTAAAACTTGCCTTCAGTTTCTTCATCCATCTCTCTTGCAGTGTATCCTTCAAATACATCAGTAAGCATTTCACTGACACCATCCACAACAGTTTTGCTGAAATCAAATACAAGCTGGAAGAAGTTTTGGACTCCCCATTCGTTTGGGGAGCCAGTATTTCTCATCGAATCCTCAGTGAAAGTTGGTAAAAAATAGGGGTCTGTTGTGTCTGGATCAGACATAAAATACATTTGAAAGGACTGGTCAAATTGTTTTTGCATCTGTTTGAAAAAAATAAAGCTTTTTTCAAACATTGTACCCACATCAGACAAGAGTTGGTTAAACAAATCGTCCATTTGTACTAGTTGGTCATCTTCTTTTTCAGTCTTCTGATTAAACTGGAGCTCTTTCCCCTCAGTTTCATACATAGAAACTGATACTGGGGTCATCTTTCTGAAAAAATCTCGAATCTGAAGGCAGGAAGCAAAAAACATTAACAGTAAGTTCTTTAATCATCATCCTAATTCAAATGCACATTGCCAAGTTCAGACATACACTTCTGACTCTGTGTTATCAAATCTTGCCCTATTTTCTAAATACTGAAAAGTCATACACTAGTGAGGCAGCATTTCCAGGGAAACACTGATAGTCTTTGCCAAAAATGAAAAACAGAAACTGTACTATAGTCTTACACATTAGCCAGCAACCAGAAAATCAAGTCCATTGTTCTGATGATGAGTCTCATCACTGACAGTTCTGGCAAAATGAAATGTACTTCATAGAAGGGATCAGATCTCGATTTATGGATATGGTAGGTAAGCTACATCGTAAAGGTAAAGGTTCCCTTGCTCGAAAGCCAGTCGAATCCGACTCTAGGGTTGTGGTGCTCATCTCCGTTTCAAAGCCGAAGAGCCAGCGCTGTCCGAAGACGTTTCCGTGGTCATGTGGCCGGCATGACACTGTTACCTTCCCACCGAAGTGGTACCTATTTATCTACTTGCAATTTCTTGCTTTCGACCTGCTAGGTTGGCAGGAGCTGGAACTAGAGACGGGAGCTCACTCTGTCATGCGGCACCCGGGTCTCGAACTGCTGAACTAATGACCTTCCACAGTCTGCAGTTCCGCGTCTTAACCACTTGAGCCACCGCAGCTCCAGCTTCATCTTACAGCCTTAAAAAGTTAAATTATCCAACCATGTGTGAAAAGAACCTGAGAACCAGTATCATTTCTATCATAATATTAATGTATTACGTACTTTTCTTGTATTGGGCCTTAACCAGACATAGTTTCGGGGCTGGAGCTGCTCCGGCATTTTCAGTTAATCTGGTCCACCGCCCTGTTTGTACATTCAGAGGAGAGGAATGGAATCCTACCCCCTGCGTGCCTGTAACTTCCCGATCTACACATTCAGCTGAAGGTTAGTATAAAGCTCTACTTATGTGCAGCTGTAACAATCACAAGCTTTATCCCTGCAATCTGAAAGCCTGCAAAGGGCAAAGCTCACAGTCACGTGTGCAGCTAGTTGTATGCCTGTATGGCTCTATGCACACCTTCAGGTGAAAGCATGGAGATCAGTGCCCTGTGGCAGACCCTATCGTCAGAGTCTTGTCCACTTCCCTTTCTCCCAGGAAAAGTAATATTTTGCATCAAGGTAAGTCAAATTCCTCTGCCCTGACTTGGATAGCCCAGGCAAGCCTGATCTCATCAGATCTCGGAAGCAAAGCAGGGCCAACCCTGGCAAGTACTTGGAAGGGCGACCTCCAATGAACACCAGGGCCAGGACACAGAGGCAGGTAAAATCAAGCCACCTCTCTGAAATGTCCTAGCCCCACTAAGGGTTGCCAGAAGCCACCATGGCTTCCAGGCTCACAAGCACACACACACATACACACAAAAGTACCCTCCCAAAAGATAAGTCAAATTCCTCATCATAACTATCCAAGCAAACTTACATATATCTCCGTTGGATTATAGACTGCACCTGCTCATGATAGGGAGCTGTGCTGGGCACTAAGGTATACAATGTTCCTAGGGTAGGATTGGAAGACACCTGATACAACGGCCTTGCTGAAGCTAGATAGGTCTGCCTGGGAAATTTTCTGAGGATCTCCAAGTATGCCATCAAGTATTCCATGATGTAAGAAAGGTGGGGTATGCGTTAAATAAAACTGCCAATGATGGGAAATCCTATTTGGCATCCAGTTATCCTATCCAGCATGGCCTGCACATTTTTTGCAGCCAAAACAGCGTGACAGCTATGATATCCAGAGTGCACAATTCTGCCCTTTTTCTGCATTTGCTCAGAATCATGGACTATATACAGCTCTGGCTATTAACAGGATGGAATCTTGTTGTTTTGTTTACAGCCCCGCCACCCATGCATGTGCCCACAAGGCAGCTCTGTTCATTAGACCATGGATTATTGGTAGTTCCCCTAATTAGGTCAGCAAGAATGACTGTTTCTGGCTCATGTTTTCTCTGTGGCTGTACCTTTGCTATGGAACAGGCTTCCTGAGGGCATGAGGAAGGGCCCGACCCTCCATAAGTTTCAGAGGCCCCGAAAAGCAAAGCTCTTTCATTGTGCCTTCAGTAGCACATGAGTCAAGGTTGCGGCTTGCTTCCTTTTATCTGTACTTCCTGCCAGTGTGATATATTACATTTATTTTTACTTATTTATTATTTGCTCAATTTTAGTCTGCCTTTCCCACTGAGACTCAAGGTGGATCACACAATTAAAACAATGCAGTAGGACCACTATAAAGCATGTAAGAGAAGAAGAAGAGAGAAGAGATTATACCCTGCCCTTCACTCGGAGTCTCAGAGTGGCTTACAAACTCCTTTCCCTTCCCCTCCCGGCAACAGACAACCTGTGAGGTAGGTGGGGCTGAGAGGGCTCTGACAGAAACTGCTGGCCCTATGGCTTTCCACACCGTAGGCAGGCCAGCAGGAGTGCCCTGTCCCACCTGTCCAGGTACACCCTGAGTCACTGACTGGCCAGGCAGCTTGCAGCTTGCTTATTTATTTGTCGATCTGTTTACAGTGTGCTTTTCTCACTAAAGGCATAGTGTAAGTCAAATATAATCAATAGGATGGAAAATCCAACAAACAGCGCAATAGGATTTGGACTACAGAAATTGGAAAACAAGCAGAAATCTAAAACAGAGCTGAAACAAACCTGAAACAAAGCATCAGTGTTTAAACATGACATGTTAACTGGTGCAGAAACTACATAACTGGAACATACTTACAGTGAGAGGCAGCAATACAGCAGTATAGGCCATAGGTCCTATCCCGTTACCAATGTAACTTTCTGAACCATTTCATTACAACACAGTCCTATTTACCTATGCAGAAAACCCTCTCTTGAATAATTACATTTTGCATAGTTTGAGGAAAGCCAATAGAGTGGGAGCCTTCCTAATCTCATCAGGCAGGCTATTCCGTCAGATGAGGGCCACAACAGGGAATGCACAAGGGCAGGCAGTTAGAGATTCTTGGCTATTTGTAGGGTGGCAGAAGGCCCAGCTGAGATGAGGAGAGATGTTGTGGCAGAGTATAGGGGAAGAGGTGGTCCTGCAGACATGAAGGACCAAAGCCATGAAGGGCTTTGTATGTGACAGTCAATACCTTGAATTGAGCCAGGTAACTGATGGGCAGCCACTAGAGTGACTGCCGAATGGGAGTGATAGGCATGTTCTACGTAGCTCTCAATAATATCCTAGCTGTAATGTTCTGTACTAACTGGAGTCTCCGAATTGACTTACAGAGGAGATCTATGCACAGGGCATTACAGTAATCCAGTCTCGATGTTATCATGGCAGGGATCCAGGTCCACAGAGCAGCTGAGTCAACTTACCGCCATTGCGGTGGGGAAAAGTATGGGGGTGCAGTCGGAACCTGGTGCCATGAATCCCCTGTGATGAACTCAGGAGCAGAGTCCTCAAATGATGACCAGGAGGATCCAGAGACCATTCTGAGGGAAGACCAGGAAGCTCAGGTGACACCTGACACCACTGGACCCCCTCCAGACCCAGAGCCTCTTCCAGAACTAGAGTCCCTGGATCCCAAGGCCTTAGTCGATGTACCTGGCCCTAAGCTTCAGGCAATGTTGCCAATATGCTGGAATCCAAGGTTGCCTGCCTCGTAGGGCCAGATCCTGGACTACCAGTTCCCTAAATTCTCCTCTCACCCAGCAAGAACAACAGAGATGCTGGACCCATGAATTTCGGGGGTTCCTAGAGTGTCACCCGGAAGTGGTGACACTTCCAGGTTCTGACACAATTCTTCACCTTTTTCTGCCACATTGGTGGGCAAGTGAGGGCAGAGCTGGGTGGCTGGCTGAACAGCCAGGGAGTTCCCTGAGCTGCCAACTGTGTGCACTTCCAGCCAGGGTGGTAGCACTGGAGTAGAGATGCCAGAACCCCTTGCAGTGGGGGCAGAGGTCCCCTGCTTTTGGGCCACTTCTCTGCCACCAGCCAGCTGGCTGGCAGGAAGGAATTACCCCCCCCCCCCAAAAAAAAAACCAGGGAAGAATGCCAGAAATTAATGTGACATGCCTACATGACCTGGAAGTAGAAGCTAATTCTACCATAGAGTTTTCCCCCAAAACCAGAGCATCACCCCCCCCAATGTCCCCAACATGCCCATGTCACTTCCGAGTCACATAGGCACATCATGTTATTTTCTCTGCTCCCAGTAAATTCACCCCGAATGCTCTGCCAGCTGGTTCAAGGGACCTGGCAATCCTACGCTAGAACCAGAGGCACACTGGTGTCCTCTGGCACCCTAGGCAATCATGGGCCACAACAATGAATAAATCTGGATTACGAAATTAGGGGGGGAAATGCAATAAAACTAGTAAATGACATTAAAAACTGTGAGGAATTTCAGACAGATGATATAATCCGCAAGAGGAACGGTTCCCAAACCGTTTCTTGTCTGTCATTTCAGACAGAACCCTTTTAGAACAGGTTCCCTACCGGAATATATTTGTAATTCCACACAGAAACGCTTCTGTCCCATTTGGGAAATGGGGCTGAAGCGTTTTACCTGTCAACCGCTTCCAAGTAGTCTTCAGTTTCCTCTCCCGGTTCTGATATGCTTTTTCCCGCCGTTTTTTTGCCCGCGCGGGTGATCTCCGGCTTTTTTTTTAATGTTCACTTTATAGCGCTATAGCGCTATAACGCTATAACGGTACAACACAACAGCATTATATCAACCCCATTGGAATGCCTGGAGTGTTGTGTTATAGCACTATAGCGCTATAGCGCTCTAAACTGAACGTTCCCCCCAAAAAAGGCGGAGATCGCCTGCGCGGGTGAAAAACGGCAGGGGGAAAGTGGTGCAGTCTGAAATGGCAAACCGCTTCAGATCTAGCTCTTTACTGGAAGGGGAAAGAGCCATGTGTGAAATGGCAGCCCTATACAGGTTTACTCCCCGACAGATCAAAAACAGCTTCAAAACAGGTTTAAAAGGGTAATGTGAAATTCCTCTGTGTTAGTACTATATTTCCTCACACTTCAGTTAACCAGCATCTCTGTGGAAGTCAAGTTTGTAAATTCATGGCTGGTAATTTGTCCACACTGAATTCTGTTGATCAGGAGAACAGTTGGTTATATTTTAAATGAATGGATGAATGAAATAATTTAATTTGTGTCTCACCTTACTTGTAAATGAGGACAGGCCACGTCGACAAGTTGTATAAAATCTCATACAGTTGCTTTCTAGACAAGATTCGCATTCATCCCATAAATGGTCCAGAGAGTCCTCACATATGTCTTCTTCTTCTTCCAGTCTCTCTTTCACTTCTCTCAAAAGTCTCAGAGCTTCCTAGTTAAGAAATTAGTTAAAACTTCTGAATCATGACTTACATCAGAGTCATTTCAGAATATACCTTCAAATTTTAAATATCTGCATCAGTTCAGTCATAAGTTTTCTCTCCACAGCAACGGTGTCCCATTTTTAGTGTACAATTCCAATGTGACTTCGGGTATGGAGTGGATGCATGAAATGTTTGTATGAGTAACCTTATTTTCTGCATTTAACTATTCAATGAGAACATTATTTCTGCTTACAGCTTCATATTTAACTACAGATTGGGTCTAGTAACACAAAATTATGGAGCAAGAGAAGAAAAGCGTAGCCAAGAGAAACGTTTTAGTCTTTCCACGCACACCCTTCCATTCCCATGGAACCAGCCACTCCAGGGAGAGCCGGTGCCTCAGCTGTACAACTCTCTGCTGTTAGGGTTTTCTTGCAGCAGGAGACAGTGCAGCTGCTGGTACAGATATTGTTTCGCATGTCTCACAGTTCCCCAGGTATGTAAGAACTACCTCCTGGCCTCTTCATAAGCCCATGTGGAGATTCTCCTGGTCCACATACAGAACGCCCTTTTAGAAGAGAATGATGCTTCTAATAGCAACCCTAAGAACATTTATTCAGAGGCACATGCAGGTATGTAGGCACCAGTCTCACAGTGGCTTGAATTGTGAACTGGCCCTGGTACAAATTTATATGTGGCCATAATGGTGACAGACCCAGACATTTGAACAAGTGACATGCCAACAACGTATTTGGCATGCCAGGTGCTTTATAAGCTTCCTATAGTGGATTACCTGATTATTTATTTATTTATTATTTCAGATTTCTATCCCGCCTTGCCTGCGCATGCAGGCTCAAGGCGACGTACATAGATTAAAATGCCATAAAATACAAATCCATAGATTAAATACATAGATTACAATGCATATACAATGCAATGCATATACAAGGCAATACATAGATTGCAAATACATAGATTATAAATTCCGGGAGCTCATTCCACCAGTATGGAGCCGCCACTGAGAAGACCCTGGCTCTGGTGATGGCCAGTCTGGCAGCTTTTGGGCCAGGGACAGTCAGGCAATTTTGGGTCCCCAACCTCAGTGCTCTCTGGGGGACATGTGGGGAAAGGCAGTCCCTCAGGTAGAATGGCCCCCAGCCATATAGGGTTTTAAAGGTCAAAACCAGCACCTTGAAGTGAATCCGGTATGCTATTGGCAGCCAGTGCAATGCCTTCAGCACAGGCGTGATGTGCTCTCATATAGAGAGACCCATCAGCAGCCTGGCTGCTGCATTTTTCACCAGCTGCAGTTTCCAGATTTGGGACAAGGGCAGCCCCATGTAGAGAGCATTGCAGTAGTCCAATCTCGAGGTGACCATTGCATGAATCACCGTTGCCAGGTCATTGTGCTTGAGGAATCAGCCATAGATGGTAAAAGGCTGCCTTGGCAGTGGCTGCTACCTGGGCCTCCATTGATAAGGTGGCATTCAGGATCACTCCCAAACTCCTGACCCTCAGTGCTGGCACCAATGGTGCCCCATCAAAGGTCGGGTGTGGGAACCCTACCCCCGACCCTGTCCGACTTAGGCACGGGACCTCCATCTTCATCAGATTCAATTTCAATCAGCTCAGCCAACCTGCCACATCCTGAAGTGCCCGATCAATGTCCTCTGGGGTAGAGTTGGACTGGCCGCCCAACAACAGGTATAGCTGGGTGTCATCTGCGTATTGGTGACACCCTAGCCCATGCCTCCGGGCAATCTGGGCAAGGGGGCGCATGTAGATGTTAAATAACATTGGGGATAGCATCGCCCCTTGAGGGACCCCGCAGGTCAGTGGGTGCCTCTGGGACATCTGCTTCCCTAGCGCCACCCTCTGTCCCCAACCTTGGAGAAAGGAAGCAAGCCATTGCAAGGTGAGCCCCTGAATTCCCATTTCCGCAAGGCGGTGGATCAGTAACTACTGGTTGACCATGTCAAACGCCGCCGACATGTCTAACAACAGCAGTACCACCATACCACCCCGATCCAGGTGCCTCTGGAGGTCATCTGTGAGGGCGACCAGTGCTGTCTTCGTCCCATGGCCCGGATGGAAGCCAGACTGGAAAGGGTCTAGCATGGAAGTGTCATCCATGAAGCTCTGCAACTGAATCGCCACCGCTCTCTCAAGTAATTTGCCCGAATAGGGCAGATTTGAGACCGGCCGATAGTTGGCCAATTCGGCCGGGTCCAGAGATGGTTTTTTCAAGAGAGGGTGGACCACCACTTCCTTGAGTGCCCCCAGGAACAGTCCCTCAGCAAGGGACTTGTTGATAATATCCCTGAGGGCACCTCAAAACCTTTCATGGTCAGCTTTTATAAGCCATGAAGGGCACGGATCAAGGCTGCATGTGGTTGGGCGTACTGTTGAGAGCAGTCTGTTGACTTCCTCAAGGCTGAGTGGACTGAAATAATCCAGAATGGGACCAGAAGACATGCATGGAGCCTTGAGTTCCCTCACTGTCACAACTGTGGCGGGGAGGTCGCAGTGGAGCGACAAGACTTTATCTGCAAAATAGCTCACAAAAGCCTCACAGCCAATATCTAATTTCCTAACATTTGGTCTGCCCTGTGGCAATTCTGTTAATGATCGAACAGTTCTAAACAATTGTGCATAGAACTCTCTCTTAGCGGCTTTGACTGCCATCTCATAGGATCTCATAAACGTCCTATAAGATGCTCTTGTTGCTTCATTGCAAGTGCGCTGCCAATGTCTCTCTAGTTGTCCGAGCCTTCGTTTCATCAGCCGCAGCTCCTAGGTAAACCAAGGAGCCCGCTTAGTATGAGGGTGCAGAGGGTGTCGGGGAGCAATCTCGTCGATGGCTGCCAAGAGTTGGCCATGCCAATCCTCAACTAGCTCATCCAGCAAGCCGCCAGGGGCATAGGTTCCCACAGGGCCATCTGAAGCCTCTGAGGGTCCATTTGGCTCCACGGGCGAGCTAAAATATGCTCACTGCCCAGACGGGGTCGGGGTGGGACATTCACCCAGGCCTTCAGAACATGGTGGTCCGACCATGGTACAGCTGTAGCCATAATTCTGTCCACTGTAACCCCCACTGCAAAGATCAGATCGAGCATGTGCCCTGCTCGGTGAGTGGGAGCCGTAACATATTGGGAGAGTCCCAGCGCCACCATGGACATCACCAGGTCCATTTCCTGCATGGAGGTTGCATCATCGGCATGGACATTGAACTCACACAGGACCAAAAATCTAGGGTGCTCCAGTGCCCAGCCTGATACGGCCTCCAGCAGGGATGGCAGGCTACTTGCCGGTGCGTTGGGCAGACGGTACACTAGCCAGATAGCCAAACTCTCCTTGGCTTCCCAAACTCTATGCCCGGATAACAACCAATATATAATCTATAAAGTCCTAACCAACTTGTGCTCATATATTTGTGAGACCCCCTCTACCTCTGTGTTCCATCACCGCTTCTAAGATCAAGAGTGATAATGCCCTCTTTAAGTTTACCCTCTATAGGCCAAGTTACAACTGCAAACTCCTCAGCAGCTGCTTCTTGACTTCCCACTGCGACTTACCAAAGGCCAAGAATAAATCCAATATTACAAGTTTCAATTTCCTTCATATAACTTTAATTGCCATTGGTTCCTCCAAAGAATCCTGGGAACTATATTTTGGTAAATTGTGAGTATTGTCTGTCAGAGATACCAAGCATCTTTTCCCACTTCACAGGAACAAGTCTAAGGATTCAATTTAAAGAGGAAATTACTGTTAAATTAGATTTGTCTGAAGCGCTGAAAGGTATGTCTCTCAGTGGAGACTGCTTGTGACTGGAAAGGATCATTGGTTCTTCAGAATGTGCTGAATAAAGTAGAAACAGAAGGAGCCTGGATCAGGCCAGTACAAATTCAGCTATACCCTCTCTAAGGCTAATGCTTTTTAAACAGCCCCAAACAATGGAAGTTTAGCTAAAAATAGGTCTCAATGAGTTCGTAGAATTGTTCCTACATTATGCATAAGATAGCAGTTAAGGATAATTTTCCTTCTTGGTAAATCTGACATAACAGTTATGTTAAAGTTAAACTTACATTTGATTAAAAATCTCTCTTTTCCATTTTCTAAATCACTCTAACAACAATTCAGAAGTAGCGTAATTTGTGAAAACACATTAGTGCATAAGGTAGTCAGCAGAACTGTAACTATATCATGTCCCTTTAATAGATGCTTAATGTATGGAAATTGGCAGCTGAAGCTCTTCAGTGGCGTGGAGGTAAATGAGATTACCTGATAAATAACATCCCATTAAGCATGTACTAAAGGGACAGGATATATTTCTCCAGACCTGTTGGCAACTATACTAGTGCCGCCCTGAAAACTGACATGGAATAAATTTCAGCCACACATTATTGAAAAAATAGAGCTACTGTTTACTATTTACCTCTTTTTCTCCACTGCTTTTCTTTAAGGCTTTCATCAGCTCCATGTGTTTAGCTTCATTTCTTTCCATCATAATTTTCATCTGTTTAACGCCAATCAGAGCTTTCTTTACCTCTTCATCTACATATTTCTCTCCAACTTCCGATAAAACTGAGGGAGAAAATGCAATATTTATGCCGAGGCCTAAATATTGAGTTATAATTAATGTATCAAGATAGATAAAGACTAAAATCTTTTGCATGCGTATAAACTGAGAATCTTCAGTAGAGTCTGCATTAAATCCATCTTTTCCACAGTCATATGTATTAAGGTATTTATTTTCTAATAATGTGATAGAATATAAAATATACTTCATATTTGCCAGCAGAATGTCCATGAAAATTTAGCATTTTTCACAGGGCAAAACACAGCAAATTTCCAGCATTTTAGCAAGGCCAAACAAATACACTTTGAAAAATGCCTGTTTATTCCCTTTTAATGGAAATGTAATCAGCATCAAGAAGAACAGCACAAGTAAGTGTCTAATATGTCATACATGAGAGCAAACTTGCCATTTCACAGCCCCCCCCCCCCCCCCCCCCCCAACCCGCTTCTCCTCACATATCATTATTTTTGATTTCCTCAGTGTGGTTTACTACACATTCAGATCTTAATTACATTTTTCCCTCTCACATTTTTACACCTCTCACATTTTGACCTTTATGAGTGGATGCTACAAAAATCAGGCTGACATTCTGATCATATTTTTAAAATTTTATTTACGTTATTGATATTCCATCTTTCTCACAGGGACTCAAGACAGATTTTCAGTTGGTGGTCTGCTGTAACCAAACCATTTTGCCACTGAAGTTTCCCATGGTATTGTTGTACCACAAAATAGACACATGTAAATTTGCCATATGCTGAAATTTATACATAGCACAAATACTACTTTCCCACATGTAATTTTTGTCTCAAATTTTCTTCCTGAAAAACACTTCTCGGTAGGAAATAGGAGGCATATTGGGTTGGATTTAAGGTACCAAAATAGGAAGGACTTTTAGGATCATTTTGTTGCTTTGCTCTTTCCAAAGTAAATTGTTCTCCCATCCAATGCTCTTTATTTGATCTAGAGCAGTGGCTCCCAGTCTGGGGAGCAGGTACTGGGAGGGGGGGCAGAGTAGTAACTCTGCAAGGGGTCCACAAATCCACATGACCACTAAGGATTGTCATTTTGATACTTTTGTCACTGTGTATTTTCTCCGTCAGTGGATAGTAACAGTACAACCACTATCATAGAGGAGAGGAATTTTTTTATGTTAAAAAGAGGCCCTCATGGTTGGGAAGCACAGATCTAGAGATGGCATTAATCATTTATAATCAGAAAACGTACATAAAAGGCCACGTCTTTGTATGCCATATTTATTATTCTACAGTAATTGTGGCCCACTTTCATGCTCATATAAGAATTTATTGAGACAATGAACACATTGCAATAGTAAAAAGCTTTCAGGAATAACTAAGATGTATTAAGCCTTGAATACGTGTTCATCATCCTCTTTATTAGATGGTCAATAGACCTTTCAATAATGCAGCCATTAAAACAAATTATAGGTGGTCATAATCTTGATCCAAGAGGTGTAGAAATTCTCATGCTAAACTTTGAGGCTGCTTTCTTATAGCTCTGGCAAGATGGTGGCCTTTGCAGAGGCAACTTAAGGACATGTATAAGTGCTCCAAGTGCACATACCTTTCAGGTTTTCTGTGTCTATGTCTTCCTCCTTGGCTGGTGCCCCTTGTTGTCCCCTTAGCCATAACAAGTATATCACAAACAGCAGGAAAGACTTCATGTTTTCTGTATTAAGAATCATTACAATACATTAGTTTCTGAGTTAGTTTTCAGGTTACCTTAGATACTATTCCCCTGCAATGATTAATAAACAAATATGATGCATGTAGTATATTTTAAGAATAATTTTATCCTAGCATCAATACACAGTTTTTTGATAAAGCAATAGCCTGATTTAAAGATTTTGTGTGTGTTGTTTATAAATGTTGAAGCTAGATATTCCTAGAAGAGAACTGCTCAGGATTCACAAATTTGTATTTCAAGTCAGAACTTATTTTCATAATATATATTACATTTGAATTAAAACTGTTTCCATTTTCTTGTTGTCCCATAACTATAAAAGTTCAAAGTCACAGAAGGTGTCTTAATTTTTATGTGCAATTGAATTCTCCTCCTCAAGATAAATATCTTATTAACTCACCTTAAAACAAGCAATCCTTTCAATCCTGTTTCCACTGCTTCCAAAATGACACTGTAAGGGTATGAAATGACAATCAATAAAAGCACATCAAAGCATAATGCACCTCCAACTGAATTTAATGAGACTCTATTGTATATAAAGATTCAACAAGGCACAAGTCATCACATTCAGTCCCAGAAATTCTAGTTGGAGAAATTTAAGCACATACTTGATTTTTCACTGAAATCAGTGGGAGTTTGCAATTCTTAACTTTGGCTGAATCATGCCCTTTTTCTTTAGCTTCCCTTTCATATGCATTCATACTGTGTGCAACATTTTATTTTTTTGAAAAACATTATCCCATAGGTCTCAGTTTACTCAAGGAAATACTATGATCTTGTTTTAGTTTCCTTTTTTAGAAGGTAAATCACTTTCAAAATATTGGTAATAATATCAGTTAGAAGTCTACAAATAAAAGCAGAGATATAGGTAGTGAATTTATATTTATAAAGTCAATAGTATCAGGTGGCCAGCAAATATCATGAGAGAAAGTACTATTTAATAGAAGAATTCCCAAGAGACCATATTTACCACTAATGCAGACGTTTCCTCTTGCAAACCTGTTTCCAGCTTCAGGAAAGAACGAGGCTATGTGTTGTTCTAATTTCCAGGAGTGTCGTGGATTTTGCCATGTACATCTTATCTGATGACAAGGTACTTAATCCTATTAATGGGACATTTTGTGATTAGACTCTAGGATTTCCTTCCCTCTTTTTCAGACTAGTCTGAGCTCATATCCAAAAATAAACACTAGAGGGAGCATAAGACACAACTGGAAAAATATGTTTGCTGTTTTCATGCACTGAATGTGCTTGTCGGGGGTTTGTTGGATTCTTGTCTTTTTAAGCTATTAGGTTGCAATCAGTGTTCCCTCTAAGCTGAGTTAGTGTGAGCTAGCTCACAGTTTTTTAGCCTCCGGCTCACACATTTTTGTCTTAGCTCAGGAAAGATGGCTCCAGAGCAAACTAATTTATGCAGTAGCCAAATCGCTCGCTCACAACTCTAATGCCAGTAGCTCACAAAGTAGAATTTTTGCTCACAAGACTCCATAGCTTAGAGGGAGCATTGGTTGCAATTAATTCCTTTTAGACCCTCTGAAATTAATTTGTTGACATAGATAGATGACAGACAGACAGACAGACATTAGCAATGTATATTTCATAACACTTTGCATAATTTAATGGTATCCTTGTATACAATACAAGTCTTTGAAATGGCAGTGTATGATTTTGCTGTGGATCTTGTCTCTTTACATATTTATAGCTTTCACAGGTGATGATGCAAACATCTTGGCTAGGGAAGCTATTGTAGTGAAAATGCAAGAACATTTCTAGTTATCCTCGCAGTCCCCTTACACATGTGTAAAGCTGCTAGATTCAAGCCCAGAAACACCTTAGAGACCAACAAGATTTTTAGGGTATAAGCTTTTGGGAATCAAAGCTCTTGCTGTCCCAACATGACTACCCTCTGAAACAATCTATGTGTGTAAAGGTTACCTTGGGCTATAACAATAAGTCCCTTAGGGTTGCCAGCATCCAGGTGCGGCCTGGGGATCTCCTGCTTTTACAACTGATCTCCAGCTGACAGAGATCAGCTCCCCTGGAGAAAATGGCTGCTTTGAAGGGTGGCCTGGCCTCTATGGCATTGTACCATGCTGAGGGCCCCCCCCAAACCCCGCCCTCTCCTGGATCCACCCCCAAAGTCTCCAGGTATTTTCCAACCCAGACCTGGCAACCCTAGAGTCCCTACTCCACACACAGCAAAGGATTTTTGCTTTCATTTTTGTTCTTGCAGTAGGAAAATGTAAATTATGGCTGTCAATAAAAACAGAATGGTGGGGCTACTGTGTGAAAATGAAATAGAAATAAACGCAACCCCGACTATGTGAGGTAGGAACTAACTGGATTGTTGTGGGAGTGGAGTGGAGTGGAAGGCAGTCCCTGCGCTCCTCCTTCTGCTCATGCTCTCTGGGGGAACCATCTGGAACCTGGACAATGTCATCAACTACTGGAAGGCAGAAGAGACTGCTGTACATACATTCATGTAGCCCTACTATCTCATAATATTTACTGTTGCTCATCCTGAATCTTCTGCCCATCAGCTTCATTGGATGCTCTCAGGTTCTAGTATATCCCCCTTAGTCGTTTCTTTTCTAAACAGAAAAGTCCCAGACTCTTCAGCCTTTCCTCATAGGGAAGGTGCTCCAACCCCCTAATCATCTTGGTTGCTCTCCTCTGTACCTTTTCCAGCTCTGCAGTGCCCTTTTTGAGATACAGTGACCAGAACTGTACACAGTATTCCAAATGAGGCTGCACCATAGAACTATACAATATCAGCCATTTTATTCTCAATCCCTTTCCTAATAATACCTTACACAGAGTTTGCCTTTTTCACAGCTGTACCACACCTGGTTGACACTTTCATTGAGCTTCCACTATGACCCCAAGATCTTTTTCCATCTCACTCTCAGCACATTTAGCCTATATTTAAAGTTGGGACTTTTTGTCCCAATGTGCATCACCTTACACTTACCAACACAGACCTTCATTTGCCACATTGTCACCCACTTACCCAGTTTGCGGAGCTCCTCTTGGAGCTCTTTGCAGTCAGCCTTGGTTTTTACCATCCTGATTAATTTTGTGTCATCTGCAAACTTGGCCAGTACGCTATTCACCCCTAGTTCCAGATCATTTATGAATACATTAAATAGTACCGGCCCCAATACTAGTTCTACCATAGAGTTTTTGCCCAAAAAACAGAGTGTTACTCAACATCCTCAACGTGCCTGCGTCACTTCCAGATCATGTTGGAAGTCACGTCAGGGACGTCGCTGAAACGTCAGCTGAGACTCCATGATCCCAGTAAGCCCACTCCCCCTCCCCCGCTAGCTGCTTGGAGGGACCTGCAACCGTAGTAACCAGCATAATTCTCTTAAAACTTGGTGAGTTATGTTCCATACAGTTTATGCCAGCTACCAATCTCACTGCGTCATATTAAAGGAATAGTCACAGCTGTCATACTAATCAGTGTTGTTGAAAGGAGCTACATGCCACCACCAAGGAGATCTCCGCCTCCATCTGTACACACAAACAAGTAGTCTTCATAGTTTAGCATGATGAAATGGAACCCTTAGTCTCTGATTAGCTCCACAGATGAACTGCTGTCACTTTTTGTGGTAGTAATGCAGCTCCCATAATGTCTGCTTCCCACCTTAGCCACTGCACTACACCAGCTTACGTCAGAACAAGGGGCAGGAAAGTGTGAACATATAGAGGTGATGAGATGGTGGGCAAGTGACAGAAAACCACCAGAGGAGGGGGTGGAATGTAACAGTGATAGCATACAGCCCTGTGTATTTTGACGTCTTAGTTATTCGTATGAGTGCCATTTTTCCTGGCAAGTCTCATCAAAATGCTTCCAAATCTGTTGGCCTTGGTGCCCATTGCTGCTGCTTCTCATTGCCATCCAGTCAGGCCTTGACACACCGTATTTCTAAACGTTCTTGTGCATTCAGGAAAATGGCTAACACAATGAAACAAACATGGTAGTGCCAGTCTCCATGCTTGAAGGTTTTTTTAAAAAAAAATCTGAGGTTGCCAGGAATGAGACATCGCTTACGGCAATGTTTGAAAAAGAGCTACCCAACTATTAATCCTGTCACCATATCCCCATTGCTAGCCTTGCCCACTGTCATGTTAAAATTCAGAACAGATTGCACTTTAGGGCTCTCTTGCATGTCCCCATATGTTTCTTATAAATGGCAATTAGAAGGATATTGGGGAAAGGATGGCATGAATCTGAATCTCACTTTCACTGGCTAGGATTCATTCCCCCGTGTAATTCACCACTTTGCTTTGAGTCACACTGCCCTCAAAAGCAGTGAAGCAAGAGCCAATCTGTATCATTTTACATATTACAGAAGACTTGTTATTATTATATCCATATTTCCTTTTAACGTGTGAGCTGCTCTACAATATATCTCTCATATGTCCTCATGACATTCCCATAAGTAAATCACCATTGTTGCCATTGTAACTGCATTCTTTTGCTGCATAAGCTAATTTGCTAGGAATGTTTGGTGTGTGGCAGATCCTGCCTCACATTGGACTAAGCAGATAACCTTCAAGCCCTCTCCAGTTCCCCAGTATCATGGGTCTTAAGGTCACAGGGTTGGATCCAGACACCTTTCACTCAATCTCACTTTATTCGCCTCCTTACTACATCCCCCATCCCACATGGCTGTTGCCTTTGTCCCATGGTTCCCCCAACATTGCCTTTTTGGTGATGTCAAAGGGGACCCTCTCCTCCCCTTTCTAACAGTAGAAAAACTGGTTGGATTCAATCTGTAATGTTTTGTGGTAGTCCAGCATTTGTCCATTTATCTTTCAGTAGCTGATTTAAGAAGAGCATAGGGATGTTATGTATGGGGTGTCATTATTTACCTCCATGCCGTGAAAAGCTCCAGCTGCCCATTTAACCCTCCATTAAAAGGAAAGGGGATTTTCTCCAGGTCTGTTGGCAACCCTAGTGAGCTGCATCTGGAAACTGACCAGTCCGTGGCTGATCTCTGACCTACAGTACCTAGAAGCATTCAAAACCCATTGGTCTCGATGCAGTTTATTAATTTCTAACTGCAACATCCTCATAAACTGGACTTCTCTTTTTGCCCCTGACCATTTCACACATGGATCCAATGGTGTGCAGCCCTAAACAGAGTTAACGCCATTCTGAACTGACGAAGGATGTTAATCTGCGACTTTCTATTCGTATTGCATTTGGGCAATTTTTTTACACTACTAAATTACCTTTGATGTTCATTAAAAATCCTGATCGACATTTAACATATTTACTTCCACAAGCAAACAACATTCTGCCAAGTACATGAAAGCTTACATATATCTACCGTATCAGTGCATGTGCTATACTTTTCCCTCAAAGGAGCGAGTAGTACAAAATAGTCTCTAATAGGAGACCAAGTGACAGATGGTAAACATTTTGATAATAGATACTCCCGGTTTCATTCTATTAAGAAACTCTGTGCTAGGTGCTTTTCTGCATTATCAAATCTGAGCCTTGATTTTAGCAAGCAATCGAAAGTTAAATAAAAGAAGAAGAAGAAGAAGAGCTGGACTGATACCCCGCCCTTCACTCGGAGTCTCAGAGTAGTTTATAATCTCCTTCCCTTCCTCTCCCCACAACAGGCACCCTGTGAGGTAGGTGAGGCTGAGAGAGCCCGGACAGAACTGCTCCTGAGAGAACAGCTCTGAGAGAACTGTGACTGATCCAAGGTCACCCAGCTGGCTGCATGTGGAGGACTGGGGAATCAAACCCTGTTCTCCAGATTAGAGTCCATCGCTCTTAACCACTACACCAAACTGGCTCTGCACAGTTAATCCTGTGCAATAAAACTTTAAGGGGTTTGGTATAACCCTTGCATTCTCCTCCTCTTGCTGCCCCAAAGAGTTTTAAACAATGATTTCCATTGCAGAGCTTCATACCTGTTTTTAGATGGCAGCAGTGCTGGACAATCTTATCAAAGTAAGTAGGTTAAGCATGACTAATCAGCCTTACCTAGTTCTATTAATAGTAATGGCAGTAACATTATTCCATTATTCTTCAGAAGAAAGGCATTTGAGCAAAATACCAGGTCTTCCTCTATAGAGAAAGCTTAATGCTCTAATCCTGAACATTCTTAACAGTGGCTTCATTTGTAGAAACTGAATGAAATGTAAATACATGTAAGGGTGCAGTCACACACGCTAAATAATCCACTTTCAACCCACTTTCAGTGCACTTTCCAACTGGATTTTTACTGTGTGAACCTGCAAGATCCATTTGGAAAGTGCACTGAAAGTGGATTATTTAGTGTGTGTGACCGCAGCCTAAGTGTTTTTACTACTAAGGTCTCCATTGGGCACGAGTTGCATCAGGGCCAATAAATGCAAATCAAGCCCCTCTGTTTTACTTGCAGTTAGGAGTACCTGTCCCTTTTCTCTTTGTCATCTGTGAGACAAGGAAAATATACCTGTAGGTGACCAGGTATAATCCAATTTCTGGCACAGATTCCTTATGGAGAACTTAAAAATATACTACACGTCCTTCATAAAATCTACACAGAAGAGGAAAAAACTTGTGTAGATATCATTTA
The DNA here is from genome assembly GCF_001447785.1 of Gekko japonicus. Taxonomy (NCBI): domain Eukaryota; kingdom Metazoa; phylum Chordata; class Lepidosauria; order Squamata; family Gekkonidae; genus Gekko; species Gekko japonicus. The sequence continues at coordinate 993,972 of NW_015175366.1, forward strand.
GTATATGGAATATGAAGGGGTTCAACCTTCAAACACAGCAACATCCATCCTTTGATGCCTTGTATTTTCATTTCTGACAGTACAGTGTAAGACATACCTATTGTAAACCGTTGACTTCTGTCAATTTAAAAGGGTGTACCTCTGCTTAGGATTGCACTGAAAGTATGGTTCAAAAAGAATCCTGATTCTATCCAAATGTTTTCATGACCAGACAATCTAATAAACATTTCCCAGTGCTGACAAAAACAAAAATTCCCAAGTTCCACTTACCCTAAATAACCTTGTCATATGTGTGTATATAGTCTTATTTAATCTATTATTTTAATCACTGGTTACTGTATTAACTGTAGTTTTATGAGTTGTTAAGCTTTTTTGTTGAATCATTAAGTGTGTGGCCAAAATTACAAACGACATTTTTCTTCTTCTGTGTTTTAGATGGGAATCTGATTGAAATACAGCAAGACCACAGCAGACTATATTAGGAGAAGAACTGCAGTTCCTGACTTCAGGATGCTCTTTTGAAGGGATCAGAATGCCAGTGGCTTCATCCCACAGCAAATGCCCCAGCCAGTCTTTCGGACAAAAGGGACACAAGACCCACCACACTTTTGCAGCAGCAGACAACTTCACTTTAGAGGTTTACAATCTTGGTCCGCCAGCTTCTCTTGCTGTTATGGAATAGCAGGCTCATGTTCTGTATGGAGCAGAAAAGGAATGACGGGCTTGAACCCTGCGGTGGCAAGGAAAACCAAGTAGGATGGGGTGTGTGTGTGTGGGGGGGGAGAGTCCTGCTAGCAGTGGAGTCCAGTAGGGATAAGAGGTCCAACAGGGCCTGGCTTAAGCAGGCAACAGTGGTAGTGAAACAGCAAGAGCTTTTCAAGGCCCAGTAGGGAGCTGTTGGAACCCAGACAATACAGAATGCTGCTTGCTGTTTAGCCCCACTACATACCCAGGGTGTCTGGCACCAATACAATCAATGTTAAACTTGCCACTGCTGTCTTCTGAAGGCATCAGATTTCCAACAGCTAATATAAAATCTGGTGGCTTTTCACTGCTTCCAAACTGATCTTATATTATGAGTGAAAATAATCTGCTATATAGCTCATTTTTTGCTAAAGAAGGTTCCTTCTGTGGCAAAATCCTGTGACTGTACTCTTGGGGTGTCTGTTAATGAAAGCTTCTACCAAATTTGCCCTTTCCCCTCACATACTGTGAAGTTATTTAAGTAATTAAAGGAGTTCCTATATCAAGTAACAAAGGCTCCCTATGACAGAGGAATGTATGCTGTTTGTAGATTTTCCTTCCAGTAAACCATCCACATTTTCAAAGGAGAGGAGGAAGGTTTTCCGCTGGGATCAGGAGTCAGGAAGTCTACAGTTGCTGCTTGGCACAATCACTATCTTGCTATTTATCAGTTGAACATTACTTCTTTCCCCTTTTAAACATTTTAAATAATTTCAGGAATCACCATCAGCAAAAGAGAAAACAGTGTAGGATATTGTGTATTATTATTATTATGGCTGCATGCTTTAACAAGTGCAGCCAATAAATATGCTGTGAGGAGCATACGTTTTATACAGTGGGACTGAATTTAAGGCCAGACGTGTTTATTTTGAGACTAGTTTTGTTCTTGTTTCTTGCTTTAATATGGAATGGAAAGGAAAATATTTAGTCTTTCTTTTTTACAATGAGTGAGTGTTCCGGTTTTATTAAGTGGCTTTCATCAGATATGCAGCACTTTTTCACATAGGGCAAGAGGGCCAGTAATGTGCAGTGGTCAGAGTGTCAGCCTAAACTATATCACAGGGTTGTTGTGAGGATAAAATGGACTAGGGGAGAACCATGTATACTGCCCTAAGTTCAATGGATGAAGGGTGGGACAAAAATGTGACAGGAAGGAGGAGGAGGAGGAGGAGATTGGATTTACCCAAAGGAGTCTCAGAGTGGTTTACAATCTCCTTTCCCTTCTCCTCCCCACAACAGACACCCTGTGAGGTAGGTGGGGCTGAGAGAGCTCTCTCAAGAACTGCCCTTGAGAGAACAGCTCTGAAAGAACTTGTAACTGACCCAAGGTCACACCAGCAGCTGCATGTGGAGAAGTGGGGAATCAAACCTGTTTCTCCCAGATTCGAGTCAACGCTCTTAACCACTACACCACACTGGCTTTCAGAAGGAAGGTGGCATAAATAGGTGAGTGAATCTCAACATGCTGAACCATTCCCTAAAGGCACAACAAATGGCTTTGCGCTAGAATGATCTATATTCCAATATAAGCTACATCTACTTTCTTTTTTTATAAATCCAGGAATGGAAATGATGGGAGTTCTTGCTTCATTTATGTGTGTGAAAAGAAATGGAAAAAACAGGATAGTCAGAACTTTACAGTTATGCAAACTGTGCTTCTGATGGGGCCAAGCAGGAGGGATGGCACTGGCCTGTGCGTGACTCATGCCTTTGGAAAGCCCTGTCAGCCCTCAGACAGCATGAGTGGGAAGTGGGTACCAGTAAATGATATACAGATGACAGTGTTCTGACAGGGTACAGGACACAACGGAAATATTCCCCCTGTGGATAAGAGGAAGGAGTAATGTCAGTTCTTGTGCCTGTTATGTTCTTTCTTACTGCAAAATGACATAGCTACAGTGATTCATCGCCTGGTTACATCGAGGTTACATGGCTGCAGTATACTCTGCCTTTGACGATCTCTTGGAGACTGCAGCTAGTGGAGGTGGGTGGCAATTGAGGAAAAAGCCCTGTTTGTGGTGACAGCACACTTTATGGAATCCCCTCCCATTTTGATGACAGGCAAAGATGTGCTTGTTTCAGTTGGCTCTGGTTAACACTGCCTGGTTGGATTTGGCTGTTTTGTTGCCTGATCTTGGTTTATCCTGATTCTGTTTTCTGATTTTTATGTATGGGTGCCACGAACTTTACAGTTAACATGATTGATGGGCAAACATACTGGCTTGAACCATAAGTAGCGTGAGCAGAATTATGCTAGAGGAAAGCAATTTCCCCACTGTGCATTCACTGCAGCCTCCTCTCGCTCCTTTTTGGTCTCAAATGAACAATGTATAGAGAGGGACAAATCAGGAACCTACAGAGGGAGGTTGGACTTGGCAAAATTCTCCTCCTCCATAAATGAAAAACCTGTTCTATTAGAGAAAAGAGTGAACCTTGGACTGCAAGAAGATCAAATCAGTCAATCCTAAAAGAAATCAATCCTGACTGTTCCCTGGAAGGCCAGATAATGAAACTGAAGCTCAAATACTTTGGCCACCAAATGAGAAGGGAGCACTCACTGGAGAAGACCCTGATGCTGGGAAAGATTGAAGGTCAAAGAAGACGGGGACGGCAAAGGATGAGATGGTTGGACAGTGTCATCGACGCAACGAACATGAAATTGAGCCAACTTCAGAGGACAGCGGAAGACAGGAGGGCCTGGCAGGAGCTGGTCCATGGGGTCGCGAAGAGTCAGAGTCGACTGTGCAACTGAACAACAACATTAAAGGAACTGTGGCAATGGAATATCATCACCAAAGGATCCAAGCCACCATATCCAATGGCTGCAGTCCCCCATGAGCTGAATTTCTGATGCGTTTGCCTCTCCACCTTGAACTGTCAAACAGCTTTGAAGCTGTGCAGTAGCTATAGTGGTGGAGTTTCTGTGCCTTGAGGGGTGTTTTGCATCTGTCCAGTGGGTGAGGTTATTCAGCCCAGGGTCATAGATGGTCAGGAAATTAACAGAGCAATCATGAGGGGAGGGAATCGGAATGAGGAGCTGACTGACCACAAAACCAGCATAACTCGGATATACTCTGGTGTAAAGGAGCATATATGCTAGCAGAGGGCACGAGTGGTGCTGCAGGACACACTTGCACCAGTGTGGCTGCACCGCAGCAGCACGCCAGTGGAGTGATGGCAGAAGCCCAGTGCCAACAGAAATGTGGGTGTGCCAGGGGGCATGGCGCCAGCCAGTTGGCTCCCAAAGTATTTTCACCATGGGAATGCCCCCCCAGAACAGGTGCAAAATTGCACTGGCAAAAATGGTGTCACAGCCCATTGGTGGCCATGATAACTCCCTTTTCACTCCCCCCCCCACTCAGCTGTGGCCACACCTTTGAGTACACAAGCAGCTCAGGATATTTACCAAGTGTGCATCCAATCAGCACACCCCCCATGGTGTCCCCACCATGAGAGCCAGTTTGGTGTAGTGGTTAAGTGCGCAGACTCTAATCTGGGAGAACCGGGATTGATTCCCCACTCCTCCACTTGCACCTGCTGATGTGACCTTGGGTCAGTCACAAGCTCTGGCACAGCTGTCCTTGAAAAAGAGCAGTTTGTGTCAGAGCTCTCTCAGCCCCACCCACCTCACAGGGTGTCTGTTGTGGGGAGGGGAAGGGAAAGGAGTTTGTAAGCCGCTCTGAGACTCCAAGTGAAGGGCGGGGTATAAATCCAATCTCTTCTTCTTCTTCTTCTTCTTCTACCTCTCCCTGGCACCCAATGACAGCCACCCCACCCTACAAATGTTTCTGGGAGGTTGCCCCACAACACCAGAGATAGGGCATGTGGCACGGGATGCTGTCTGACAGCTCCCTGCCATGTGAACGTAGAGCTAGTGCACACATACCTCAGTGGCAGGCAAAACACAGACAGGGCACCTAGCACTGTTGGGTGCGTACTTGGGGAGAAGAGACCACCAAGAGAGCAGAGTCCACACTCCATGGCTGACCTCTCCCAGACTTCAAGCCCCACAGGTGCAGCAGCTCATCTGCTGTGATCTCAAGGGGCCGCCATGCACAAACAGGTAAGAAAGGAACCTTTTCCCCAACCCCCTTCATCCTCCTTGGCCAACAACAGTGGCATTGAGCCACACTGGACACAGCATCTTTCACTCCTGAACCTGGCAGCTGGGGGGGGGGAGGTATGCTTCCCCAGACAGGCATGGACCCTGTGCAGCAGGCAGTTCAGTGCATTGGATGGTGCCACCACACCAGGCTGTATGCCCTGCCCATTGGCAGCACTCCCCCTGTACAAAATGTGCTAGTGGGTAGGAATCCCCTCCAAACTGAGTGCTGAGTGATCACACCTGATGCCCAAGTCCAGAATGCCCTGATGCTGCTGACAGAGTGCATGTCCAGATGCACAGAAGTTCTGACAGGACGCCGGATTCTGGATGCTGGATTCTGCCACCTGTTGGGCCCTCCTTTTGGCATCGGAGTGCCAGACAGGGCATCTGCGACTGCCGGATGCTCCACAAGCTGCCAATGAGGAATGTCAGCAGCTGTTCCACTGTGTGTTTTCCCCGCACGCAGGTGCCGATCCAAAAAGGAGCTCTCACCCCATCCATGGAACTGAAACCCCACCATGTGCCTTCCATATACCAGAAGCCGTGCCTCCGGTACACAGAGACACATCAAGTCTCCTGGCCCTTCCCTACCCATGCCCATTGGGGAGGGACCCCTACCAACAAAGAACCGAGTAGAGGTCCGGACATCAGTGCTGCAACCCCAGCCTTACCACTCTTGTCTCAGGTTCCCTCCAATAAAGCTCATCCATTGTGAAATATATTGGGTTCAGATGCGTATAGTGATCCGCTCATAGTTTATTAGTGATTCAGCAAGTAGAACGAAGACTGGAAATCCCTAGCCGAAGCTGGGTATTTATGCATGCAAAAGGTTACACCCAAAACACACCCCACTCCCAACAATAGGCTATTTGCATTACATTATTTCTCAGTTGGTTTACTCTAGGATCCTTGTTTCCCTACTGGTCCATTCTAGGATCCTAGCCAGCTATTGTTATGCATCCCCAAGCTACGTCCGTCCGTTGGTGTTCATCCCAGGTGTTTGTGTTTGTTGTGGGAGGTGGGAGTGTGTGTGTGGGGTGCCCAACAAGCCTCACAATCTTCACAGACAAAACTGTGGCAGGTAGGGGGTCCATTCTGACAATAATGCTGCCACAGCAGCGGACATGGATGAGTGGGAGGGAAAGGCTATGCAACAGGCCACCATCCCCCCAGCCAAAAGCACAGAGCACATACCCAATAGCTGCAGGGCTGCCCCATGAATCATCTTGGATCAGTCAGGGGGTACCCTGGTGGGAGATGTACTGCCACGGCAGTGAGCTCAGACACAAATGCCATGGGTGCACACTAGTGGATCGGTCCTGATGGGGGTCCCTGGGCCCACAGAGCAAGCAAGGGCTGATAACCCATGCAGGAACCACTGTGCAAACAATGCTTTTGGCTTAAGGGGCTGCCACCTCATTGAGGTTTTGCGGGTAGCATTCCACGCAGCTAAGAAGAGAAGGTCAGTTGAACAGGGCAGTCCACTACGGAGGCCTGCTTGACCCATCTAGATTCCAGCTGTGGAATCTACTGGACAACTGCGGCCGCCAACAGCAAAAACAAAGGACACCACAGTTGATATATGTGTCGCCCTACCTCATACCTTTGGTCCTATTGGTCCTGCCTGCCCTGTCTATCATGGCACCCCCACCTCCCAACAATGCCAGAGAGGAACTCTAAGATGGAACCACCATGGATGCCCATGTGGCAGCGGACAACAATGTTGTTGGGGGCCTTTTCCCCCCATTCGGCTGCTGTGTGACTATCCTCTTAGGGAGGCAACTGGGGGCACCACAGCTGTGTGGCGGGCAGTGGCCACCACTGTGACAGCTCAAGATTGCTCTGCTCATGATGTAAGGGGAACTATGCCTCCCATAAAATGTGCATTCACAAAATAACCCCCATAACACAGACCTAAACAAATGGCAAGTGGTAAGACTTCCTAAAAATACAATTTTATTTATAGTGACTATTTGATTGATTTGCTTACTGTTTATACAACTGGCTACTAGTCAGTATGCAGTGACGAGAGGTGAGGCACAGGGAAGGTATCTCTCACGTTGAGCTGTGTGAGAATATGCAGGCATGAAACACTGCATTGTACTGTCTGAACATGTGAAAAGCAAGACAACAAAATGCTTACACAGATAGCTGAACAGTTCAGTGAAAAACCAGCTCCCTGCTCGCAGCTGATGACCAGACCACGAGCTGAACCCACGGGTATATAAACATCACTATATAGATGTTTTTCTAATTATGGTGCTGGAGAAGATTCTTGAGAGTCCCTTGGACTGCAAGGAGATCAAATCAGCCAGTCCTAAAAGAAATCAACCCTGACTGTTCCCTGGAAGGCCAGATACTGAAGTTGAAGCTCCAATACTTTGGCCACCAAATGAGAAGGGAGCACTCATTGGAGAAGACCCTGATGATGGGAAAGATTGAAGGTCAAAGAAGACGGGGACGGCAAAGGATGAGATGGTTAGACAGTGTTATTGATGGACCTGAGCATGGACTTGAGCAAGCTCCCAGGACAACAGAGAACAGGAGAGCCTGGCGTGATCTGGTCCATGGGGTCACAAAGAGTCGCAAAGAATCGGACTTGACTGTGCGGCTGAACAACAACAACAACTAGTAGGATTAGTGCTCTGCTCCATTCTTTACTCTGTTTGAAGAAGACTGGCCCTTCTTAGTTCAGGTGGATAAATATGGACCAAACAGGACCTACAATAACCAGCAGGGACTGAGGTGCACATTTTGTGGAAGAAGTGAACTGCCTGTGTACTCTCTACAGTTTCTGTCCTCATAGGTCTCCAGCATAGGAGATAGGATGAAACAAATCTATAGATTCTAGCAGTTCAGATTTCTTACATATAACATATTCAATAATCTCTTTAAAGACACTGTGCTTTGTACTACTACTTAGAATTATTATGGGTCTTTTGAGGAGTCATCATTGAATCTGGAAAAACTATGATACTCCTGCTGTTGAATTAGCGGATGCAGAATTAATCACACATTCCTAATGTATCCATTTGCTGGCCACTAAGGTACCATTACAGTAGCTTCAATCCAAAGTTTGTTTTGAGCAGTATATTTTCTTCCTCTTGCCAATACTGTATTAATGGAACTACTAGCAGATACTTTTAAAATGCTGGTTTTGTACATGAGTTTTTATTCACTGTGGGGAATCTAATTATTACAGACTGTGCCTTCTAGCTTCTTGCCCTCAGAATGTCTGTTCCATGTCTGTAAGAGGAATGCAATTAACTAGAGCTTCAATTAGAGTTAGCTCATACAGCAGAATGTTACAAATCCCTTATGTGGGTGAGTTTGTTGTTTATGTGTATACATACACCCACAACCATGCAATGTGATCCTTTCCTTTGCATCACAGTATGAATGTGATGATTCCACTCCTAGTAGCATCATTTTGAAAGGAAGAGCAGGCTCTCCCATCATCCTAGAAATATGGGTTGCCGGCACTGCCTCAACAAAAGCTGGATGATTGTGAGGGCTGTGCCAGGGAAGGTGAGGTTTCCCTTCTGTCTTGGCAGGGCAAGGGGCTAAAAACCTAGTTTTTAAAATGAAAGCTCGTACTTCACAGAACCTTTTAAATCTATAATTACAGCACTATGTCAATATGTCAATATTTTAGGGCCTTTAACAAAATTAAAACTGAAATCACTCTTCTTTGGTAGGGGGAAGGAGAGGGAGTGGGTTGACCATGACAACTGTCTAGTCATAGCAAAATGGGATGGAGATGGGTGAGGACAAAGAAAACCAATAGAATCAGTTTCCAGAAAAAGATCTCGGTTTCAAAAGAACTGGGGAAAACAGAGTAAAACCCAAAACCTTGAAGCAAAAACTAAAGGCACAAAACCACATGCAGCAACCTGTGGATAAACCTAAGTCGTATGGGGCCAGAACCAATGGAAAAAATCTATGTGGAAAAGCCCATGAGGAATTTCGTAGAATGTCACCATGAAAGCAATTTTTCAGCCATTTCCCCTCCCATTCCTCAATTTCTTGAGGGCACAGCGTTAGGGTCGGGGGCAGCACGAGTTTGCCTACTCCTGGCAAACAAATGAAAAGTATACCAGAAATACAATGTTTCCAACATATGCATTATTAATCAGGAGTATTTATCTGGTTACTGTGAGATAACCACTGCTATGTTTCCCTGTATTTCAGCAGTTCCTTAATATCAGCTTTGCAACTGTTCACAACACCCAATCAGTAGAGAAATTTCCTCTAATGGAAATGTCTCTCTCTTCCCTACCACCCTACCTCTGCATTCACCTTTGTCTGCTCTGTAAAGCCTGTAAAGCCAATCTAGGGAAGAAGAGTTGTATAGACTTCTTGAGAAATCATCCCGGCTGTGTTTCAGAAGTTAGATGCCTGACAATGACTGCATTCAGATGTAATGAACACATCTCACTTTGTTTATAAGAATGAACCAGAAGTGCCAGGTCTTATCTCCTTGCTGCTGGGAGGTGGGAGGGAATTCTGCAAGAGTGGGAGGTGGGGTGACATTGTCATGTACAACATCCCTGATGTGATGATGTCCCATGGAAGTGATGTCATCATGCCCAGGACGTCGCATGGTGACACTCTGGTATTTGGGGCAAAACGCTATGGTTACCATAGAGTTTTGCCCAAAATACCAGAGCATTACCATGCAACGTCCCAGGTGTGATGACATCACTTCTACATCATGTTGGGTTGTGGCTTTTGGGGCCAGGGCTTCCACATGCCAGCCAGCTGGCCAGCGGCGGGCAGGAGTCCGCAAAATTGGGGGATCCCCCACTCCCACCTGGGGGCTGGCAACCCAAGCCTGAGCTCTAGTACCCTTTATCAGCTCCTACTCCTCCTGTACTTGGAGCCAAGATCAAGGACTTCCTTGATTAGGAAGACTTTGATCTAACTACAGTTTATTGTGACATCCAGATCAGGAGTTTATCAAGCTGGTGTTTTTTTCTTTGCTACAAACTGGGGTTCTAAACCACAATTTAAACCTACATATCCAGTAAGTAAATAGTGGGGTTACACAAGGATCGGTATTGGGGCTGGTGCTATTTAATGCCATTGAGTTTACCTTCTAAAGCAGCTATTTTCTCCAGGGAAACTGATCTCTGGAACCTGGAGATCAGTTGTAATTCCAGGAGATCTCCAGCAACCACCTGGGGTTTGGCAGCCCTACCCTGTATAGATCTCTGGTGCGGCCCCATTTGGAATACTGTGAAGAGTTCTGGTCACCGTATCTCAAAAAAGACATCACAGAGCTGTAAAAAGCACAGAGGAGGGATACCAAGATGATTACGGGGTTGGAGCACCTTCCCTATGAGGGCAAGCGGAAGAGTCTGGGACTTTTCATTTAGAAAACAGATGACTAGGGGGGGGCAGGATAGAGATTTTCTAAAATTATGCATTGGGTTAATAGAGTTAGCAAAGAGAAATTTTTCTCCTTCTCCCAAAATACTTCAACTTGAGGGCATCTAATGTAACTGATGGGCAGTAGTTTCAGGACAGACAAAAGGATATACTTATTTACACAAGATCGGTAGCCGTGTTAGTCTGTCTGTATCTGAAGAAGTGAGTAGTGACTCACAAAAGCTCATACTCTGCCACATGTATTGTTAGTCTTTAAGCTGCTACTGGACTGTTGCTCTTTTCTTTACACAAAGAGTGATTAAAATGTGAGCTTCACTGACAGAAGATGTAGTGATGGCCACAGGCACAGATGGCTTTAAAAGGGGATTAGACTCATGGAGGATAGCTCTATCATTGGCTACTATTCATGGTGACTGAGGGGAACCTCCACATTCACAGGCAGTCAGCCTCTGAATCCCAGTGCCAGGAGTAAACATCAGGGGAAGGTCTCAACCTTCGTGGCCTATTGTTGGTCCTCCAGAGGAACTGGTTGGCCACTCTAAAGGATGCTGGACTAGATGGACCATTGTGCTGATCCAGCAGGGCTCTTATTATGTTCTAATGTTCTTATGAAAACAGAAGCAGGGACGTATATAGGGGTCTTGCCCTGCCTCGCTTTGTTTCTCCTTCTGCACACATCTGCTTTTTTACTGAGGTACTGTTGCAAACATTACACATATTCACAATGAATGGCCAAAAAACAATGGGCACAGATAGAAGACCTGTTCCAAGAAAAAGTACACATACAGCATGTATGTCTATCATAAATTCTGGGCTCCTTTTCCCTCCAGAGCCTTGGACTCTTTCTATGTTGTGTTTTTAGGATTATGCCATGTCTGCAGTGCTGTACGATAAACCCTCAATTAGAGTACAATGATCAGAGAAATAGGTATGTGCCCATTCATTATCAGTTACACTTTGCCTTTGAAGATAACTCCAGAAGGGTTTCTCTCAAAGCAAGGAAGGTACCGGCTTGCACTGACTAACTTTCATTACACTAAAAAGAAAAAAGAAAAAGGGCAATAGCAGCACAAACACACAGCACACATGTGCCAGCCTTCCACTGAATAAACAAAACACTGTTTCAAAAATGCTGTAATCAGATCTACTCAAAGTGTTGCCAACTCCAGCTGAGTAAATTCCTGGAAATTTGGGGGCAGTGCCTAGGGAGGGCAGAATTAGGGGAGGGAGAACAGCAGGGATGTGATGCCTTAAAGTCTGCCCTCCAGAGATGCCATCCCCCCCCCCCCCCCCCCCAGTGTGAACCGATCTCTGTAGTGTTGTTAGTCAGGCTCCACCTGGAGCTTGGGGACCCTGTAGATCGTTTTGCATGCAAGGCAAAGTTCATGCTGGTTTTTCCACACTATAGAGAAAAGCAAATGTTATAATTAATTAAATACAGATGAAATATGTCTTACCTTCAGCACTGTACCTATAAAGAACTGAGACTGATGCGTAGTAGCGTGATTACAGCTCATACGTTATTGGTTACATGGAGAACTTGAGATGCTTAGTCTGGCCCGAGGCCAGCTTTTATCCCCGTAGCAAACCACACCCAAACACACACCCACACCTGTGATACGCTATTTAGGCTGTGGTCACACCGGCAAGGTAATTGCGCTTTGTTCCCGCTTTAATTTAATCGGGAACATTTTTCTTCGGGTCGGGCTGATTAGATGCAGCTGGTCCCTCTCTTCCACCACCCGCTCACCTGTCCGCTCCTAAGGAAAATCCTTCCCCTGCCTGCCTCCAGCGAGCCGCCTCTTGCTGCCCAACCAGCCGAGAGGGCTCGCCTCGTCGGGGCTGCGGCAGAGCCTCCACCACACCGAGTCCCTCCCTCCACCATCCTCCTTGCCGACCCCTGTCCAGGCTGCCAGAGCCCCCGCCTCTCGTTCCCACCTCCAGGCCCGTAAGTCACACTCCCGCCTCCGCCTCCAGCCGAGGGACGGCCCAGCTTGGCATGTGGGTCCGCCACCCACTTGCCTGCAAGCCCGAAAGCCAGCCTGGCACTTCCTTCCCCCCAGCAACTTCTGCCTCCTGTTGCCCGCCGCAGCTTCACTCCTGGGGCAGGCAGGACTTGTCTCCAAGCAGGATGAGTGCTTGTTTGCTCAAGCACTCAAAGCCAGAAGGTTTTAAAAACAAAATCACACAAAGAGCTGTCAGATGGCCCTAATCGCAATCATTGCAAAAGATGGCTGTCCAGATGGGTATATATATATATATATATATCACACAAAGTGCGGTCAGGCACGGCCCTAATTGCAATCATTGCGAAAGATGGCTGTCCAGATGGGCGAAATCGCACATTCAAAGAGCAAGTGCCAGGAAAATACTTGATTTTCCCGGGGGCAGGAAAACCCAGAACCATTGCAAGAGTGAGCCTGCTTCGGCACGGAAGGCAGATTGGCACATGTGAAGGGAAAATTTAAATGCGAGAGGGAACAGTGGCGAGCCCCGATCAAAAGGACCATGTGACCACACCCTTACAGTGCACTCGAGTCCCATAGGTCCTTACTCGGATCCTAGCCCTCTAATAGGTGCGGGCTAGGATCCCTTCGGGTTATTGTCTCTATGAGCAAAGCTAGGGCCCTTCGCGTGGCCACGTGCAGACCCGACTGCATGCGCGGTCGTACTTGGTACACAAGAGTACCTTTAAAACCTTTTTGGGCCCGCATACCCCCCCCAAAACCCCAACATCTGAAAATATTGATTAGAAGCCAAAACAAAGGGCACGACGAGGGTTGTATGTGGCCAGACGGATTGTGAGCAAGCTGAGCCTCAATGCTGCGGTCAGCACCTCAGGGGCTGCATGGGTCCAGGAGGCAATAGGCATCAGCTGTGCTTGCCACCACCTTCCACACCGCCAGCTCCAAAAGTGCTGCCACCATCTCAGGGGGTTGCCTTGGTCATATGACCAGAGAGTTGGCCCTGCATGGAAGGCAAAATGGTCTGTCATGTCACAGTTCAGCATACATACCAGGAATAGCCTTTCCCTGTGTTGCCCATACATAGGATTCCTCGTATAGAAGAAACCCTGATTTGCTTAGGACATTCTTTAAAGCCAGCATCCCCAAAATGGTGCCCATGGGCACTATGCCGCCCACTGACATGCTTCCTGGTGCCCACCAAGTGTTCTTAGAAAGCAAACAGGGCCAGATAGGGCTTTTGCCCAGCAAGGCTTTGACTGGTCACTGGGGATCTATACAAAATGGGGCATAAATAACCCTATAGCATTACCTGACCCAATATGTACATTCTCTCCTCAGATAATGTACAACCAGGTAGCCATGAAGAAATTGTAACATCATCTTCAGTTGTGGCGTACCAGTAGGCTGGAAGGAGAAGGACGGGTGTTTGATCCCCTGGCAGCACAAACACTGAAAGCCTGCAAGAAATCACCCTTTTGACAGGATGAGGCTGGGAACATTCTTTTACAAACAGAACTTTACTCTGAAGTGTGTTTACCCCTGAGCAAACATAGGATTTTGAATAAGTCCTACTCCTCTGTGAAGTCCCTTGTGCTGGGAGTATCACGGCATCTTAAATGCAATGTGTAATGTACTCTGCCATGACCACATGCGCGACCGTTGGGCCATGCGGTCATGCAAAGTCCTGAAGCTTCGCTCCAATAGAACAATAGCCAAGCGGATCCTAGCCCGCACCTATCAGAGGGCCAGGTCCGCAGCCGAGAGCCTATGGGACTCTCGGCTACTGTATATAGCCTATAGGGAAGTAGGGGGGGTGTTTTGGTGGAGGGTTTTCTGTGCATATATACCGGCCTGCGAGCCGGCTTACTTTGACTTGTTCTATCCGAATAAAAGTACTTTTCTGAAATCACTCAACGCTTCTCAGTACTTTTCACTGGCGACGAAGGTGGGATTCTACTTTCCCTGAACAGGACCTGGACAAGAGCAAGCCTGCACCGAGCTCCGATCGAGACCACCGCCGCGTTCCGCCGCTTCGTCTTGGAATCACCGCTCATCACAAGCGCCTCGCTCCGTCAGACAAGCAAGCAATCCCCGCTCGCCTCGCCTCGCTCCCGAGACCTCGTAAGGCATCTCCGCTCGCCGTTTCGCGTCGCATCTCTTCGCAACCGAACAAGCGAACTAGAGAACATGTCTTCTCTGGCCTCCACCTCATCCTCCTCTTCCTCCGCCACCGCCTCAAACTCCTCCGAGGGCATTGCTCGCTTTTTTTTTTTTGGAATAATTTTTTAATTAGTTTTCAGACAAACAAACAAACAAACAAAAATCACTTACTTGAAGCAACAGAACCAATCAACATATCACAAATTGCCAGTCAGATTCTCATAAATCTTATCCATCCATAAATCTGTACATATTTATGCTCGCTTTGACCTATCCCGTCCCGAGCAATGGGAAACGTGGGTAGTGATCCTCAAGAACTACCTGAAGTGCCTGAACATCACCAATCTGGATATGAAGAGGGCCCATCTCATCCGTTTCTGTGGAATGGACACCCTCCTTCTCCTGCAGGATCTGATCGCACCCCGCAAGGTACAGGAGGAGAGCTTTGCAGAGCTCGTTAAGACCCTCACAAACCATCTCGCTCCAAAGCCGACCAAATTTGCAGAGCGAGTGGACTTCTTTGTGATAGTCCGAGGCCCCGAGGAGAGAGCCGCTGAGTTCATGGCGGGCCTCCGACGAGCCACCATGCGGTGTACTTTTCCTAGCCTGGAAGACACGCTGCTTAATCAATTCATTGTGGGCATCCGAGAGTCCAAGTTGCGCCGACGCCTAGTCAGGCAGGACAACTTGACTCTGTACCAGGCCTTGAAGGATGCCGTGGCCTACGAGCAAGGCCGACAAGACCGCAGCGCGGTCCATCGCACCCAAGCCACATCGGAGTCGGCCGACTCCGAGGAAGACGAGGTGCTGCAAATCCGCCGCCAAACCACGCCATCGCATCGTTCGAGGGGAGCACCGCCAGCGAGGACGTATGAGCCAGCCCTACCATGTGCCAGCTGCGGAGAGGCGCATGAACGCCAGACCTGCCGTTTCCGGGACGCCGTCTGCCGGGCCTGCAACAAGCCGGGCCACATCACCAAGGTCTGCCGCGGCCGCCGACAGCTCAACAAGAAGTTGACACACCAGGCAGAGCCAATCCACACCGTGGACCTCCACTCCATCAACCTCCACGCCGTTTCCCACCAGCCCCAGCCCCAGGTAGGTGAAGTGCCCCGGGACGGCCGAAACAAAGTCCATGTTTCGGTCCATATAGAGGGGTCCCCCTGTAGCATGGAGCTAGATACCGGCTCCGAGTTTACTATAATCTCGGAGGAGACACTGCGAAGAGTGTGTCCCAAGGGGGGGGGGCCTCTACGCAAGCCACAATTTAAATTGCAGGATTTTAATAAGAATCCGGTGGCTGTGCAGGGCTGGGGCAAGTTCATGGTGGAATTCCAGGACTTCAAGGGATATCTGGACATTCTAGTGGTGGGCGGCCGGCTTTCCAGCCTCCTAGGGATGTCCTGGTTTAAGCCGCTGGGCTTGACCATCGGGGGGCTCCACCAGTTGCAGCAGGTAGATTTCATGGACGTGTGCAATGAGTTCCCACAGGTTTTTGATGGGTCCCTTGGCAGGTTCACAGGGCTGCCCATCTCCCTGGACCTGGATCCAGCTGTCCGCCCAATCCGGATAAAGGCCCGGTTTCCACCCATCGCAATGAGGCCCAAGATCGAGGCAGAACTGGACCAGCTGGTGGCCCAAGGGGTGCTGGAGCCGGTTGCGTCCGCCCGGTGGGAAACCCCGATCGTCACACCCATTAAGCCGAACGGGGACGTCAGGATCTGCGCGGACTATAAGTGCACCCTGAACAAGGCGCTGCAAGACCACGCATACCCAGTACCGGTGATCAGCCACGTGCTGGTAGCACTAGCAGGGGCCCGCATCTTCGGAAAGCTGGACTTGGCACAGGCCTACCAGCAGTTGCCGGTGGACGCCGCCACAGCAGAAGCCCAGACAATTGCCACACATAAGGGGGCTTTCAGGGTCCACCGGCTACAGTTTGGGGTTTCAGTGGCACCAGGGATTTTCCAATCATTTATGGACTCTCTTCTCAAAGGTATCCCAGGAGTACAGCCGTTTTTAGACGACGTGCTCATTGCCGCCCCCAACGCCGCCTCTTTCACCGACCGCCTCCGGACCGTGCTCTGACGCTTCGACCAGGCCAGGCTGCAGGTGAAGCGAGAAAAATGCCTCCTCGGGGTCCCAAAGGTGGAGTTTCTGGGGTTCGCGGTGGACGCCCAGGGAATCCACCCCACGGCAGAAAAGACGATGGCGATCTCTAATGCCCCGGCTCCCACGTCTAAAACGGAACTACAGGCCTTCTTAGGCCTATTAAATTTTTACCATTCTTTTCTCCCTTTGAAAGCAGCAGTGGCGGAGCCCCTCCATCGGCTTCTCGATAAGGGTGCACCTTGGGGCTTGGGACCGGCTCAGGCTGCGGCGTTCCAAGCGGTAAAGGAGCTTCTCATCTCCAACGCGGTCCTCGCCCACTTCAACGAAAATCTACCAGTGGTTCTGGCCTGCGACACCTCTCCATATGGGGTCGGGGCGGTCCTGGGGCACAAGCTGCCGGACAGTAGGGAGGCCCCAGTGGCCTACTACTCCCGGACCTTGTCGGCAGCTGAGCGCAACTATGCACAAATCGATAAGGAGGCGCTTGCGATAGTGGCCGGGGTGAAAAAATTTCACCACTACCTCTACAGCCGACCCTTCATGGTCTTCACAGACCACAAGCCACTACTAGGTTTGCTCGCTCCGGACCGCCAGACCCCCCAGATGACCTCGCCGAGAGTGATCCGGTGGTCCGTCTTCCTGGCAGGCTATAACTACTCACTCCTACACCGGCCCGGGAAAGCAATGGGGCACGCTGACGCCTTGAGCCGCCTACCTCTGCCCACGACTGATCCAGACCCAGCACCAGCCCACCAGATTGCACTTCTGGAGACCCTGCCCGACCAACCTGTCCATGTGTGAGAGGTAGCCCGTCGCACAGCCCGGGACCCGATCCTCTGCCGTGTCCTGGACTGGGTGAGAAGGGGGTGGCCGGTGGCCGCTGCGGGGCCAGATTTCACAGCCTATGCCTCCCGTAAAGATGAACCTTCCTGTCACAAAGGTTGTGTGATGTGGGGTGGCCGGGTGGTGATTCCCCCCCCTCTCCGAGACTGGGTGCTGGCAGCACTGCACAAGGCTCACCCAGGCGTGGTGCGGATGAAGGCCCTGGCTCAGAGTTATGTGTGGTGGCCAGGCCTTGATCAGGACATTGAGGGACAGGTGAAACAATGCCAGCCCTGCCAGGCCTCCCAGCCGGCACCTCCCCGAACTCCCGCGAGGGCTTAGGAGTCCTCACACAAACCCTTGTCCCGGCTACACTTGAACTTCGCGGAGCCGTTCCAGGGCCAAATCTTCTTCATTCTGGTCGATGCCTACAGCAAGTGGCTGGAGGTGGTGCCCGTGCTGTCAACTCCTCCAAGGCGGCCATTAGAGCGATGTGGCACATCTTCAGCACCCAAGGCATCCCGGATACCCTGGTCACGGACAACGGGACGGCTTTTACCTCCAGCGAGTTCCAGGAATTCACGAGGTATTATGGGATCTGCCACGTCCGGTCAGCCCCGTTCCACCCGGCTACGAATGGCCAGGCGGAGCACATGGTGCGCACCACCAAAGAAGCGCTTCGCAGGTTCGAAAGCAAGGACTGGGACTACAAGTTGGCAGCATTCCTATTTGGTCAGCGTACAACCCCCCACACCGAGACAGGTCGCAGCCCTGCCGAGCTCCTGTTAGGTCGCCACCTGACCACCAGGCTGGACCGGCTACACCCGGACCGGGCCCCCGAGGAAGAACCAACCCCAAACCGCGAGGGGTTTCTTCCCGTAAGACCCAGTCTACGCGAGGAACTACGGGAAAGGGCCACCCTGGATTCCCGCCCGAGTTGTACGAGTGAGAGGACCTCGATCATACTAGGTCTCCTGCGAAGACGGCCAACTGCTCCACCGCCACATTGATCAACTACGGCAGCGGGTCCTCCTGAACGACCCCGAGGACCTGGAGTTTACGGAGCCAGACGAAGCGGCTTCCCCCACACCCAGAACCCGTTCCAGTCCAGCTCACCCCGGAACCTCCTGCGCCGTCGCCACCGACAACACCACAACCCATCTCCTCGCCACAGGCCCCGGCAGCACCCACGACCACCACACCGGAACTCCGCTGTTCCACGAGGACCAGGAAGGCCCCAGCGTACCTCCAGGACTTTTTGTGTGGGTAGTCTGAACTATGGGGGGAGGGTGTAATGTACTCCGCCATGACCACGTGCGCGACCGTTGGGCCATGCGGTCATGCAAAGTCCTGAAGCTTCGCTCCAATAGAACAATAGCCAAGCGGATCCTAGCCCGCACCTATCAGAGGGCCAGGTCCGCAGCCGAGAGCCTATGGGACTCTCGGCTACTGTATATAGCCTATAGGGAAGTAGGGGGGTGTTTTGGTGGAGGGTTTTCTGTGCATATATACTGGCCTGCGAGCCGGCTTACTTTGTCTTGTTCTATCCGAATAAAAGTACTTTGCTGAAATCACTCAACGCTTCTCAGTACTTTTCACAATGCTTGTGGAATACTGGGACAAGTGGATTGAGTAGAAATCTTTCTCATCCAGCAGTTCAAGATAGTATTGTACTCTTGCCATTCCAGCAAAAATTCACAGACAGTTAAAAACACCAGTACAAGTTGGATACCACTAATACTTTAGTACTGGTACATAGGAGGCTGAATTTTGCTCACTCTGTCATTCAGTTCTTGTCCATGAAACTACACATCATGGATCCAAGACCTACTTGTGAGGAATCACTTTCCCAGAGCCAGTTTGGTGTAGTGGTTAACTGTGCGGACTCTAATCTAGAAGAACCGCGTTTGATCCCCCACTCCTCCACTTGCACCTGGCTGGATGCCCTTGGGCAAGCCATAGTTCTGATAAGAGCTGTCCTTGAAAAAGAGCAGTTTGTGTCAGAGCTCTCTCAGCCCCACCTACCTCACAGGGTGTCTGTTGTGGGGAGGGGAAGGGAAAGGAGTTTGTAAGCCGCTCTGAGTCACCTTTGGGTAGTGAAGGGCGGGGTATAAATCCAATCTCTTCTCTTCTTCTCTCTTCTTAACTATGAGTGAGGGTTTTTTTCATGGAAAAAATAGTTCATTTCTTATGCATTACATCATGCATTCATAGTAATTTAAACATTTTCAACTATCAGAGTCTGCTAAATCTGAATTATACATTATTTTCTTTTATCCACTTATAAAACCTTTCCCATCTTCTATGAAATATATCTATATCTTTATTCTCTAAGATTGTAGTAAGTTTATCTATTTCAACTACTTCCTGAACTTTATTAATCAGTTCTCTTCGTGATGGTATCCTCTCCAGTTTCCAGTTTTTGGCAAATATAATACGTGATGCAGTCATAATAAATCCCATAGCATATTTTTCTTCATTTTTAAACTGGTCTGGAAATATATTTAGCAAAAATATTTCTGGTCTAAAAGGTATTTCTACTTCATACATATCTACTAATATCTTGTGAACCTTCTGCCAGTATCGTTGGGACATTTGGCATCTCCACCACATATGATAGAAGGTGCCTACATTATTTTTACATTTCCAGCAATTTTTAGATGCATTTGGGTAACATTTAGCTATTTTGTCCAGGGACCAATGCCACCGGTGGTACATTTTAAATATGTTTTCCTTATATGGAATTGCGCGTAACTGTTTTGCAGCTATCCATATTTTGGACCAGTCTTCTATGATGTAACCTAAGTCCTGCATCCAAGCAATCATTGTGCATTTGACCTCTTCATCAAGTTAAGAAGGCAATTACCATTT
The DNA here is from genome assembly GCF_001447785.1 of Gekko japonicus. Taxonomy (NCBI): domain Eukaryota; kingdom Metazoa; phylum Chordata; class Lepidosauria; order Squamata; family Gekkonidae; genus Gekko; species Gekko japonicus. The sequence continues at coordinate 1,014,144 of NW_015175366.1, forward strand.
GTGTGCCTGCAGATCACCCCAGGATTAATGGCATCATCACAGCATGGAAATAGTGGGGTCTTAAACAGGCAGCAACACCCTAAGCAATGGGGCAGCATATGGCATGAGGCAGAGCTAGTCAGACTCAGGAAAGCCCATTTGTTGTGGAAGATGAGGAAAACAAGGGACATACATCTTAACCAAGCTCCAGTGTCTTTAACATCAGTGACGGGGTGGGGGTGGGCACAAACCGTGCAAAGTTACCTCACTCTGTCTTAGATAAAGCCAGCTCATTCTAAAAACAGAGCCATAAATCTTGAAAAGCTTTGCTTGTTCTACCACACTGGCTTTCTTATATTTCAGCAGTGAACAATGAAGAGGATGTAACATGTCAGCACTTTAGCTTGGGCAGGGGTTGTCAGGTTTAGAATCCAGTTCAAGGTTTGGTCTGCCTTTCTTTCCTTCATCACAGTTAAAAGCTTTAAGAGTAGAGACTACACGTGGATCCAGCTGCTCTGGTATACATGCAGGTCTCAGATGGAGCTCTGTGCAAAACAGTTCCTTCTGCCCCGTGCATTTCAGTGACCAGAATGTACTGCACATCTATCAGAGTTGTATGGAGTTTGGGACTGCAGCCAATGTCCAATCCATTCATTTCAATAGCTGTAAATGCACTTAATCTATTTGATCTTGCAGTGTGTGTTGGTATGTTCATGAGCTTGTATAAAGGGTCAGAGAAAAGAAAAAAAACACAAGAGTTTTAGAGACCTCCTGACCTCACCATTCAGTTTACCCTTTGGATTGTATCTATTCATATGCTTTTAGTTCCTGCGAACACAGCTAACCATATTGATCTAGTTTCTGTTTTGTGTGTATGTGTGTATGTGCGCTTTTAATTACTGTTTGCCACACAAACCAATCCCTGTGCAATTTTCGCAATCAGATTAAGATTATAGGAATTCAGTATATGCTTATTTTTTTGTTTAGAATGTAGAATTCTATTTAATCTTGTCTTAGCTCTGATTTTCACAAGAGTGATCTCAATCAGCAAGACCTCTTACCCACACACACATTTTTTTCCCCTGGAATACCAGAAAAACAGACTTTCCCCCCCTGGTATACCAAAGCTGCAAGCCAACATATAAAGTGCCCTGAGTATAAAGAACAGACCACTTTAAACCTATAGATTTAGGCTTTTAAGACGATTGAATAAACTTGGAGCCAGATGCAAACTCTACTTCTAAATAAGCTTGTACGAACAGTTATACATACTTGAATATATAATATATACACACATTAACATTCTTATTGCATTGTTATATCCCCCCCCCAAATACAAGGAAGAATAGATTCTGTGAATAAACCAAGGGTTGCTTTCTCATACTGAGTCCTGCAGTAACCCTTTCCTTTTTCTTCCCATGTTCTCATACAGAAGGTTATGTAGAGGAAACTCTGAAAGAGAAAAACAGCGACCCTTGATCCTGCATTCTAAAGCAAACTTGGAGCTTTCAGGTAGCATAGCCCCATCATTCACAACAATGCCAGGCAATTCTGAGGAAGGATTTGAAGGAAGTACAAGAGGTGGCATCTCCCAGAGCACCTTGTGATTCCACTGTCGTGCTTTCTTCAGATCCCTCCTCAAAACCAACCTTTTCCACCAAGTTTGTGGCTCAGTCCCTTACTCCCCATTCCCTAGTGAAACTGAGACTAAGTTTGTGTACCTGGAATGAAGGAACATTCTTACCACATTTCTTCTCACCTCCACTCTCATCTGTTGTCTCCCTTACGACAACTTTTAGACTGCGAACTCCTTAGGCAGAACCTGCCTTCCCATACTCTGTAAGATGTCATGCATATTGAAGGGACTGCACAACTGAATAAACTGTGTGCTTGCAACATGGATGTGTGCACAGAGTGCTGTTTCATTCTGATACTGCAGAGGAATGAGGAAGATTGCGCACTCTAGAACTTCCACACACAACCCACCCTGAAGCAGGGTTACTATTTAGGTTCTGCAGTCTTATTCCAGGCATATTAGACCATGTTATTTTAGTTGTTGAGCAGCTTTTCCCCCTAGAGCTCTGGGTTAGAAAGATAATTAAGGGATGGGGGGAAGGGGAAACCAATGTTATAAACTGAAATAGTACTATACCAGACAGATCTATGGCAACCCCAATTTCCATTGTTGGCACGACAAATGGAATCTCTGACAGTATCTGAGCTAGCTGTTTCCCACGTTTCATGTGTCAGAGCAGATCTCAGGCATCTGTAATATACATCTGATCTGTGTGGTCTGCACTGTAAACATCTGGAAATCGCTGTTTGTGCAATGCTATCACCAAACTACACATCAAAGAAGAATCAAATGAAACGTGCTACAGATATATGCGAATGGGTATCCTGAAAACTAGACACTGACTATTGTACACTTTTGCTCCTCCAAATGCATGATGCTGTATTATGTGCAGCTTGCCTGAGATGAGTTGGGGGTGGTGGTTTGATTGCTTCTCAAGACTGCAGACGCAAAGGCTGCAAGCAATAGCAGAAGAGTGGTGCATGTTATGTGAGAGAGGGAGGAGAGCTATTTCCCCCTCAGACATTTCCCTGCTACAAAAATCACCTACTTCCAAAAGCAACTAGGGAGAATGGCACAACATGAAGGATGATAAGACACCCCTACACACAGAGCACCCTTCCACTGTACTGGGTCATATTTTTCTTATGCTTGTTTGCCCCTCAGTACAATAGTCATTAGAAATAACTATGGTCATCTAGAAACTGGCAGGTGAACATTCGAGGCATGTGCATCCCACAGGAAGCAGAAGAAAAAGAGCATGTGAAAAATGCAGCAAAGAAACACAAACAAAAAATACACAGAACAATATCCTACAGCACAAACTTTTGGAAGAGAAGGACCAGACGGTGTCTCTAAGCCTCAGCCTCCGGGGGGGGGGGGGGTTTACAAAAGAATCAGATAGATAGACAGGCAAACTATAAGGCCATGTCCACACTGTCATTTTTGTCACTCATTTGTCCCTGTTGCTTTGGGTCCCCCCCCCCTCACTTTTCCACATGTGTTTTGCTTGCTCTGGGAATACTAGAGGGAGCAAAACACATTGGGGGGGGACTCTTCTGCTTCCGTCCCTTTGATATGTAGACTGATAGTGTCAGGGAAATGCTTCCTTCCTTCAGTTCACTCTTCTCTCACACACACAAAGAAGGAGCAGGTTTGCTCTCCTCTTTGCACCATGGATGCATCCATTTGCATCCATCCAGGCAGCTAGCATAGATTGTATCCCTAACTCTCATCTATCCTATCTAGAATGGAGTTCACTAAATAAAGAACTGTTCATTAGTTTTGAAACTGACAAGCGGCTCTGTGTAACTTTGCTAGCACATACAGGACAAAGAAGCTCTGCTGCGTGTAGCCCGTCTGTGCACTCTGCTACACAGATACATGTTCCTGGATTATGATACCAGTGAATCTATCTATCACAAACACAGTTTTAAAAAGTGGTTCTTTGACCTTGTTGAACCTATGAGCACTTCTGAAATGTTAAGAAAACCCCTGATGAATCAGACTATTGTTTCATCTAATCCAGCAACTTTTTCAAATATAGGCCAAGGCCCACCCCAGCCTTGCATCCTAGCACTAGGTTTCAGTGATTTACTGCCTCTGAATATGGAGGTTCCCCCAGAGCCATTGATTGACCTATTATCCACGGATCTGTCTCACCCCCTTTTAAAGCCATCTAAACTACATCCACTGATGCTGAAATTCACAATTTAATTACTCATTAAGGAAGTGTTTCCTTTTGTCTGTCCTGTATTTATTGCTCATCAACTTCATTGAGTGTTTGTAAATTCTAGTATTATGGGGGAGAGAAAGTAGTTTTGAAAATAGGGAGAGGGAACCCCCTCAAAATGGCTGCCATAGGAGCAATAACAAGATGTTGGAAGGTTTCAAGCCCAGCATCCGCCTATGGTTGAGCCAGCTGTTTTAAATTTTAAAAGATACTCCCTGCAGACAGAAAGGTGATGTCTCGTGGGTTCTTCTGAAGAACCTCCTTTTCTTCCTGAAGAACCTCCTGTAAAGGAAAGCTAGGAATGGCTGTTTGCTTTGGGGAAGAAGGAAGTAGATGTTAGAAAACACATCAACAGGCACCATGGTGATGATGGGAACCACACTGGAGATAACTAGCTTGAAAGAACACAGAGGCTGGAGAGGTGCTGACATAAATTCAGCAGTAGACAGAAGGTCTTTTATTTTCCCCCTTTCTTTTCACTTTGTCGGCACTTTTTGAAGCATGCTCAACTCCCATGGCCCCACGATTACCTTAAAATAACTAAGGCCAAGGAAAACAAGAAACACTTATTAAAGTGGTTATTATACTTAGGAAAGCAAAACATCAAAGGGCCCATTTCTTCATAAACAGCCATTTACATAAATTACAGAGACACTGATCAACATACTATATGATCAGTATTACATTTAATGGTTTTTAAATCTTATGTATGCTTTCTGGAAAAAACAGTGTGTTTCAACCTTAGTTTTTCTAGATTTACTTATACCTGTTTGCTGACCTGAGATTCTCATAAGGTACAACTGGCATCACCAAAAGTCAAAATGACTCTCTCATCATCTTGGTCTTCTGGACACCAGTTTAGACACCCCCAACCATGGCTGTTTTATCAACCATATCCACAACAAACAAAAATAACTATTACAAAAGAAACCTTACCTGACAATTTTAGAGAGATGTTAACTCAACAACTTTCCTGAAAGAAGCATTTAGCTTCTGTAGCGTGGCATCACTTCCCATGGAATCTTCTTTACATCTTGCTTTCTTTTGTATTTTTGTTTGGTTTTGATTTTTTAAAGGCTTGTTTATGGGCAGAACATATGGCAGACTTTTTTCAGCCAAGCACTTGCACAGGTATCTTCCCAAGATTCACAAAACTTCCAAAATGAAGTCTGTCTGAATCAATCTACCCTATACACTCAAACCACTGTGTTATTTGCTGATTTCCACTAACCCAAACTATCAAGATTAGCATATGTGGTAAAGTCTTAAAGCAAACCTGCTGGAGAAAACCAATGAATCAGCTAAGTTCTAGTCAACCTCCTCATACCACCTCCAAAACTGAGTACCATTATTGTAGCACAAAGGCATCTTTCTAATTGGCATATTACATGCTTCTTCAGGTTTATCAGTTAAGCTGCTGGCAGCAATTGCCATCTGGACACAACTTTCATAAACAAATGTAAGTTTAAAACATCACCAACCACTAACAAACAAGTGATTGTCCAAATCTGCCTTTAAACACATTGACAGGAGTGACATAGAAAAGCAAACAAGCAAATAGAAATTGAATCCAGTCTAACGTTCAGACTATTTCATTCAGTTAAGGAAAGATGCAGTTTCCTGATATGGATACAAAACTCAAAGAAAGTCATGTCTGGAGGACAAGCCGCATGCCATCTTTTAGAATTACACAAGTCCTAATGTATGTATTAGGAATATAGTAGGCAGTGGTTGGCTTCTATGTAAGAACTTGTAAATCAGCAGCAAGCTTAATTGTTTCCCCAGCACCTGTAATTATTTTCTTTGTGCCATATACCTCCAAGTAATGGCATGACTCGGGCAATTTCTCAGAGCTGCTGAGAGTCACCATGGGTCCCTGGACAAAGTTTCCATTTGCCCTCCATATGGCTCCAATCCAAATCAAATATCACAACAAAATAAATAATTTGCCTTGTTGTTACCACAAATCTATTATAATAAAAGTATCTGAATGTCCATCTGTCCATCCACCCATCCATCCATGGCAGGCATAAGTCATCCAAAATACAGCTTGGAGTCTCAGAAGATCAAAATACACATTGTCTTGCACTCGTCATCCTGTTGCTGAGGTATTTGGGATTATGTTGATGTGTAGCCCAGTTATATGTACTGTCCTCAACAGAGCTTACTTCCCAGTACAGATACATAGGATTGCAGCCTAAGGATTAAAAAATGACAAGATGCTAAGAGATCCATGCTAGAACTTCCCAGTGTCTTTCTAAATGGAACAACAGATGAATGGGAGTCCAGTTCTCAGCAGGACTACAATGGGAAAAAGAGGGACTTTAACCCTTTCACTTCTGCTAGATTTTGCAAACAGAAACAAGCCTCTCCCAATTTCATATCGGGCAAATAATGAACATCCTTTTTTTTAACTTGAAGGGTAGATTAGTAACAGTGTGGGTTGGCTGGCTTCAATTTGTTGAATAATGTGGGGATGAAGGAATTAAACTTCATCTCCCCTCCCTGTGTGACCTCATATTAACTGTGATTCTGCATGGCTGTCATTCATCATTAAAGACTGGCAGAAATCTGTTTCTCCATCACACCTAGTTTTACTCCAAGTCATTTTATACAAAGAATTCTTCCTTGACAGGTTTGTGACTTAGTTTCTGAAACACACAATAAAGTCCTTTTTATTTGTTTGTTTGCTTTCTTCCTTGCTTGTTTCCTTGTTTATAGTTTGCCTTGCTCACTGAGACTCAAGGTGGATTACACAGTATAAATCAATACAGTCAACAGGATGGAACATCCAATAAACAGCGTAATAGGATTAAAAAAGGTAAAGGTTCCCTTGCTTGAAAGCCAGTCAAATCCAACTCTAGGGTTGCGGTGCTCATCTCCATTTCAAAGCTGAAGAGCCAGCGCTGTCCAAAGACGTTTCCGTGGTCATGTGGCTGGCATGACTAAACACCAAGGCGCACGGAACGCTGTTACCTTCCCACCGAAGTGGTACCTATTTATCTACCTGCAATTTCTTGCTTTCGAACTGCTAGGTTGGCAGGAATAGGATTAGGACTGCAGAAATCTGAAACCAAGCAGAAATCTGAAATCAAGATGAAACAAAGCATAAGTATTAACATGACATGTTAAATGATGCAGCAGTTACACAACAGGATAATATATACAGCAACAGATAGTAGTTCTACACACAGTGGCATCGTCCACAGTATCTTTACCTTCTTTAAAGCATTTTTCTAAGCCATTCTGTTATTATAGCCCTATTAAAGGTAAAGGTTTCCCTTGCTCGAAAGCCAGTCGAATCCGGGGCTGGACCAGAGAATACACACATACAGCAATTATTGATTTTGCCCATTTGCCAGGGTGGCACCTGTAGAAGGCCCTTCTGAAATCAGCAAAGCTGCCATAGTGGAGCGTTAGGGGGATTAGTGGTCCCACAGATTTGAGGGCTTTGTATGTTATAGAAATTACCTTGAATTGAACTTGGTAACTGATGGGCAGCCAATATGTGTGACTGTAGAATGGGGGTAACATGCATGCTCTGCCTAGCTCCATTCTGCAGCATTCTGTACCAACTGGAGTCTTCAACTTGACTTCGAAGGGAAAGCTATATAAAGTGCATTACAGTAGTCTAGTCTTGATGTCACCATGGTGTGGATCCAGGTGGCCAGATCAGCTAATTCAAGGCAGGGGCCCCTCTTCCAGCTCAATAAGAAAGCATTTTTTATAGCTGCAGTAACTTGCTTCTCCGGCTCTCAATCAAGTCAGCAAGGGTCTACTGAACCCTATCAAAGTTAGGAAGCATAATATCCTTCAAGATCTCCATCTTCACAACTGAAATATACTGGGTTCTAGATGCATAAAGAGCTGCGGTGGCTCAAGTGGTTAAGACGCTGAACTGCAGGCTGTGGAAGGTCAGTAGTTCAGCAGTTCAAGACCCAGGTGCCGCAAGACGGGGTGAGCTCCCATCTCTAGTTCCAGCTCCTGCCAACCTAGCAGTTCGAAAGCAAGAAATTGCAAGTAGATAAATAGGTACCACTTCGGTGGGAAGGTAACAGCGTTCCGTGCGCCTTGGTGTTTAGTCATGCCGGCCACATGACCATGGAAACGTCTTCGGACAACGCTGGCTCTTCAGCTTTGAAACGGAGATGAGCACCGCAACCCTAGAGTCGGATTCGACTGGCTTTTGAGCAAGGGAACCTTTACCTTGACCTAGATGCATGTAGTGATCAGCTCATAGTTTATTAAGTGATTTCAGCAGAACATAAGACAACACTAGCAAGGCCGGAGCCCTGCTTATAAGCCCGTAGATCGGCACACCCATCACACACACACTCCCAACAATAGGCTATTTATACAACATTGTGTCCTAACTGGTGGCTGCCAGGATCCTGATGGTCTATTGTATTTCCTTCCCGAGCTCACCCTGTCTCTGGCAGCACCGTGTTGCAAGGAAAGAGGATCAATACATAACAACCAGCATCACTTTTGTCTTGTCAGGATTTAGTTTCCGTTTCCTCATTCTCCCCCCCCCATCCATTTAACCAGGGGTCATTTCCTGCAGGAGCGCGCAGGAGCGGAGCTCCGGCAGTAAAGAGCCCAGGGGGTGGGCACATGCAACAAGCGCCACCCCCCTGCTCCCAGCAGCCCTCAATCAGAGCAAGAAGCAGCCAGGTAAGTTGCAGAGCCGCCTCCCCAGCTCCCCGGTCCAAAACAGTCCAGTGGCACCTTTAAGACCAAGTTTTATTCAGGTACAAGCTCTCCCTCCTCTGTGAGGACAGATGTGCACATCCCCCCCCAATAGCTGGCAATCCAAAACAGTCCAGTGGAGCCTGAGCAGTGGGTGTTGCCTTCTGACACACTTCCGTTGATGTCAGGGGGTGTGGCATATGCAAATAAGTTATGCTAATGAGTTATGCTAATGAGCTCCTGCACCTCTTTTTCTACGAAATGACCCCTGCATTTAACCACAGCAGACAGGCTCGTCACAGTTTGAAAGCGGGTCAAGGCAGTCAGGGAAGCTATAAAATCCTTGGCTGACCCTGGGGAGATATACCTGACATGAATGTTGAGGTCTCCCAGGATGATCAATCTAGGAGTTTCCAGCACCAGGCCTGAGAACATCTCCACTATCTGAGCTAGAGACCCTGCCAGGGAAGTAGGTGGACAGTAAACAAGCAGTATGCCTAGTTTATCTTTAACCCCTAATGTAAAAGGCATTTCGTCTATCCCCATGGTAGCTTGCTCTCTGAGTCTGTGGGAGCTGAAGGACTCACAGATGACAATAGCCACCTCTTCTTCCCAGCCACCCATGCCAGATTGGTGGAGGACCACATAAGAAGGTGAAGTTACCTGGATCGGACACACCACATCACCAGGTCTCTGTGTTGTTGTGCAAGCCAAGTCAATTTTCTGTTCCTTTAATTTCAACAACCTGATATTGCACAATAGCAGGAAATAAGTGGAAGAAATAGGGAGCCTTGCATCACTGACTCTTGGGATGCTATGGGGATTAGATAGGCAGGGAGCATCCTTGCCAAAAAGTGGCCCTCTTTGAAAAATCCTACCCCCATATCTACAATCTCCCATCTGCACTGAAACAGTGTATTTACTGATTATCTTAAAAATCATAATGAAGGGGATGAAAGGGAAATATTCTCTGTCCTATACCAAACCAAGTATTTTGCAAACTACATAATATTGCATAATGTTACATAAAACAATTTGTTACAAAGTGTTGCTCATTTTGATCGTTTTTCCTGACGTAGCTTTATAGCCAGCTGGCGGAATAAGGCCAAGGATGTTGAATTTCTAAGTTACCTAAAGGATTTCGATATTATACTCCTTCAGGAAACCTGGTCGCCAAATCAGATTTAGATTGAGGGGTAGAAATCCTTTCCCCTCCCAGGGTAGTATAGGATTAACCCTAAGTGTAGCTTTCAAGTATGTTTGGTTCTGTTTGTTTCTTTATATTTAAAAGTAGAAATCGTTATGTTACAATTGGATAGCCCCACTGAGCAAGCTATTAAGCTTGTCCTTGATAACCTTACTCTGATTATTGTGAATATATATGTTCCCAGCTCCTTAGACAGACTAATTTTCCCAATATTGGAATTTATATTCCGCCCTCCCTGCAAGTGGGCTCAGGGCAGATCACAACATAGGTTCTAAAACACATTGAATACAACAATGATAAAAAATTAAAGCAATTTAAAAGCACGATTTAAAAACAGGTCGCACTATCTGTTTATATGCATAGTTCCCAAGCTGGTGTGCCACTGAGGCTCTGAGGTCTTCTTGATCTGGGCTGTGTAGAGATGGGGAGCTTCAGCAGGGGAGGACGGGTTTTCATTAGATGCCCACTGCCCCAACCAAAGGCCTGGCAGAACAACTCCATTTTACAAGCCCTGCAGAATGGTAACAAATCCCACAGGGCCCTCATCTCAACTGGGATCATGTTACAGCAGGCTGTACATCCCTTGGGCTGGGGACAACCATCAGATCTTTTCAGGTATGTCGGTCCCACGCCATGCAAGGCTTTAAAGACAAGCTCTATCTATTGCCTAGGATCTTATGGAATGATAGCTCTATGCAAAAAACCCAACAATTACTCAACTCAAACCTACTTCTAAAGTACAGATCCTCTTTAATAGATGCAAATGAACATTCATCAATTATCATAGCCTATAATGCCAGCCTAGCAGTTCGAAAGCAAGAAATTGCAGGTAGATAAATAGGTACCACTTCGGTGGGAAGGTAACAGCGTTCCGTGCGCCTTGGTGTTTAGTCATGCCAGCCACATGACCACGGAAACGTCTTCAGACAGCGCTGGCTCTTCGGCTTTGAAATGGAGATGAGCACCGCAACCCTAGAGTCGGATTCGACTGGCTTTCGAGCAAGGGAACCTTTACCTTTACCTTTTTATAATGCTTTAACATTTCACATATCTATGTCACTGGGCAAAGAACTTGAGAGTGGAAATAGGGGGAGTAGTAGACCTATAAATGTCTGGTTTGATAGGGAATGTAGATACTTAAAAACCCAATTACGCAATGTCTTCAGACAATACCGTGAGTCCGCTGACCCATTTTTTCTGATAGAATACTTTAAACTTAAGAGCCAGTTACAACAGAGTATGAACAGAAAGAAGATTGAATATATTAATACACAATGGGAACAATTATACCAGGCCACGATTTTAAATAATACAAAAAAAATTGGGCCAAAGTCTTGGGGTCATGTTGTGCGGAGGCCCCTTCTATGTCTGCTATTTCTCCCTAAGTGTGGTTTCAATATTTCTCGACATTATTCCATCAAGATGATGTCAGCACAATGGAACCCTCAGATTTTCTGACTTCTGATTTCTGACCCTCAGACTTACCTGACTGGCCTCATGTAACACCCGATGTAATAAAAGAACTGACTGGCCAATTAAAACCAGGAAAAGCAGCTGGCCCTGATATAATTCTCCCTGAAATTTTAAAACTAGACCCTGACTGGTGGGCGGCCCCTCTTGCATCCTTTTTTACAATGATTGATAAATCTGGCCTTATTCCTGATGTATGGTTAAATGCAATCGTAGTCCCAATTTACAGAAAAGGTGATTGCTCAATTCCTTCCAACTATAGACCAATCAGCCTGCTTTCCGTTATGGGCAAACTGTATGCCAAACATTTACTATCTAAGCTGACCATATGGATGACCGAACAGAGAGTCTTAGGCCCGGAACAGCTGGGATTCTGTAAAGGGAAAACTACTTTAGACCACTGCATTGTATTGGAGCACCTGATTAATAAGTATGTTAAAAGAAGCAATGTAAAATTATAGATCTTAAAGGAGCATTCGGTTCAATCGACAGGGAACTTCTCTGGGCTAAACGACAACAACTAAACATAGATATGAGACTCCTTAACCTTATAAAAAAGCTATACACATCAACAAAATGCCAAATCAAATGTTCACTGACAGGGAAATGAAGTTTTAAAATCGTGTCAAATAATGGAGTCAAAGGTAAAGGTAAAGGTTCCCTTGCTGGAAAGCCAGTTGAATCCAACTCTAGGGTTGCGGTGCTCATCTCCGTTTCAAAGCCGAAGAGCCAGCGCTGTCCGAAGACATTTCCGTGGTCATGTTACCAGTTACCTTCCCACTGAAGTGGTACCTATTTATCTACTTGCAATTTCTTGCTTTCGAACTGCTAGGTTGGCAGGAGCGGGAACTAGAGACGGGAGCTCACTCCGTCATGCAGGACACTCGGGTCTCGAACTGCTGAACTACCGACCTTCCACAGCCTGCAGTTCAGCGTCTTAACCACTTGAGCCACCACAGCTCCAAAAGGAGTCAAACAAGGCTGTACATTAGCACCCTTTCTATTTAACCTGTTCCACCAAAAGAAACATGCGGCGGCGGGATCACATAGATCCCCTGAGCCACCGCGCAATTCCTCCCTGGCACGATCAGATGCTGGGGGGGGGGGAGCTACTGAAGGGAGAGCGAGGCTGCCGAACTGCACATGTGTGCGCGTGCGCAGTTCGGCCGGGAGCCTGGATTGCTCCGGACGACGGGTGTGGCGGTGATCTCACGGCCATGCTTGCTGCGGTGCTTCAGGTAAATCCTCCTCTGTAGGAGATTCTTTTTTGCAGCGGCTTTTCCAGGTTTAGGGACGGATCTGGGATGGGTGTACGCCGCTTCCCAGATGTTGTGGTGAGATCGCGCCCGTTTGCTGCACCCCCGGATCCGTCCCTCTCCCGGGCCGAAATTTTCCGTGTGACCGGGGCCAATGTAGACCAAGGGAGCCTTATACAGCAAATGCTCACAGAGTCAAACATGTCTAACTGACTACCACACACTGAGAACAAAATAACTGCCATGGGCATCCCTTTGGACTCACTGCTTATGCTTCCTTTCATGGGTGCTTTTCAGATGATTAAATGCAGAGTCCTTGACATTGAAACACAAAGGCTATACAGTTTAGCCAACAAATCTTGCTCCCCTCTGAACTTTGAGATTCCCCTCACGGTAGGCCGAATGGCCCTTGTAATGTATCCATCTCTGACCGCGTGCGTGGCTAATTCCCCACGCGGTCATGCGAAGCAGCCGAGCTTCGCTCGCAGTAACAATGGGACAAGCGGATCCTAGCTGGCGCCTATCGGTGGGCTAGGCTCCTGGCCGAGAGCCTATGGAGCTTTCGGCCACTATAAATAGCCAATCACTGGTGTGTGGGTGTGTTTTGGGTGTGGGATTGTTGCATATATAAACCGGCCTGCGAGCTGGTTTGAGTTGTTTTGTTCCAAACTAAATAAAAGTATGAGAGCTGAAATCGCTAGTAAGTCTCAGTACTTTTCAGCCCTATACCTATCTGAAATACAAGCACCACAACAGCGCAGAGCCTTTTCACTAGCAAGATTTAATGCACTACCATCAGCAATCTTGCATGGGAGATATAATAATATAGCATATACGGCTAGACTTTGCCATTGTAACTCTGGGTGCATTGAGACAGTTTCACATATCTGTTTGCACTGCCAATTTTATGTAGATATACATTTTAGATTTTTAAACCCTATTTTAGCCAACATGAAGGGCCTTCCTGATGCTTTACTGATTATCCTGGTTCAGGTAATGATTGCCCCCAGCACCCTAATAACCCACACACACACCCTGCAACATGCTACCATCCACAAAGATAGTCCAGGGCTACAGCAGTCCAGGGCTACAGTCCTGATGTGTGGGTGTTAGCACTGACCAACAGGAGTTGTGCTACATTAGTGCCGCTGCTCCTGGATCATAGGTAAGCAACTGGTATCACTCTACTTCTACCATAGTGATGGAACGTCTTTCATTTGTTATGTGAAATAGCTGGGCCCTGGCTGTGTGCCCCCAATGAAGAATCGTGAGCCGTTTTGCTCTGTCCAGATGCTAGCCCTTTAAAGCTTGGGCAATTGACGTTGCTTCTTGCCTTTCTCAATGCATAAAGACAGAAAGCAAATTTGGAACAAAGGCCACTGGGGACATCTCTCTCTTCCTTCCCTCCTTACTTCATAATTTGCCTTTGTGAGTTACTCCTTATGGAGAATGGATTGGTATATTATTCAGCCCACCAGCTAAAATTTTCTTCACTAGTGATACAGTAGTGCTTTCAGGTAAAGTGAGAGGGTGACTGGATGCAGGGCTTTTTCAATAGGGATATCTCACCTGTGGAATGCCCTACACTTTGAGGTTTGCCTCACACTTACTCTACTCTCTTCTAGGTGCAAGGCAGAAACTACTGAGGCTTTTAATTGCAGGCTAATGTCTTAGCAGCACTTTTATAGTCTGCTTTTAGCCTGGGAATTGTTTTATAAGACTCATTTTAAGCTGCCCAATGGTTTGTGCTGTTTTATACACTGGCTGGGTTTTTAATGATGGTTTTTAATTGTTAACAACTTTTATTGTGTTTTATGTTTTGATTCTGTTTTATTTTGTAAGCTGCCTTGAACAAGTTATCTTGAGAGACAGCATATGCACTTTCTAAATAAATAAATAAATAATATCAAATTAATCTATGCACTTAAACCATAGGTTACACACTACATATATACATATTTTTAAATGTAAACAAGCATACTAAAACTAATGTCAGTGTCATGCAACCCTCTTTTTTCTTTAAACATATTTCTTTAAACATATTTTTCAAAGTTCTGGGTTACGGGATTGTAGTTCCTAAGAGCTTTGTCTAGGCAACTGCAAATATTATTAACAAACATTTCATCAGAGGATTTTTAAGAGCTTGGCAAATCTGACAATCCTTAGTAATACAATTATTCCTAACAAGCATTACTTTTACTTTTCCTAGCAGTCCAATTCTGACACATTTTAAAGAAAAAAGAAAGTTGTTCCTCTTTCCCCAGTTCCCACAATATCCTTGTCCTGCCAAGTTTTTTAAAAAATTCTATTCCTCTCATTTCCCTGAGTTATTTATTTATTTATTGCATTTTTACCCCGCCCTCCCCATGAACGGGCTCAGGGCGGCTTACACAGGGGCACAAGCCCATACATAAAAACAATGTAAAACAGAAAAAACTATTAAATCACGACAAAACAAATAAAGTGCTCCATACAAACAAGATTGTCTCTGAAGATGGTATCAATCATTTCTTTAGGATAAAATTGTCCTGTCGATGGTCCAAGCCAATATGTCTTGAAAGCAATATTTTTGTGCATTGTACATTTAATGTCTAGTAAAAGCTATAAATATTACAACACAATTCCTGGCAATGTTTTATAACTATCTGGTATTCAATGTATTTTCTCCAAATCCTATGTTATCTTTCCC
>NW_015175366.1:1029430-1032951 GCF_001447785.1 Gekko japonicus
GAGAAGTCAAGTCTTTTGAAGAATAATCTGTGCAAATCCATCAGAAATGACCCAAATAATTCAACAGATTTGTGTCCTTGTAATCAGTGTGTAAATACAGATTATGGAGATCCCAATATTTTTAAAAAGTTAGTGTTATTGATGATCTGTTAATACCACAACAGCGTAATAGGTGTGCTGCCTGAGGATAGAACAAATCATATAATGTTATAGAAAAGAAAACATTAGTAACACCACCAGAGTCTACAGTGACACTGCTGACATCCGTCAATTATGCAGCATGTCATCATGTAGTCACAGAAGGAACCAATCCCCATGTTGCCACCATGGCCAACTAAACTTATGCACACAAATAGAATACAAAAAAACCCAAACTATGCACAACCCTCAACCGTGTGAACGTCTGTGACTCATCTAGTACTAGGCCTGCAGACTGGTTTAGATTCCTTTATGCCACACAAGACCACAACCCACAGAACTTTTGACAAGAGAAGAAAGGCTAAGAAATTGAAACATTTTTACCTAGCCCAGATTTAGTGAAGCCAACTTGGATTCCCAACTATCTCCCAGTAATGTGGGGGGAGATGAAAGCAAAACCCATCTGTCAAAACCCCAGGGAGAAAGAGAGCTGTGGAACAGTTCAAACTTCTGTTGAATGTAATGGAATTCCTTATATCTTTAGGATTTTGAGTATAACATTTGCCTAGAACTACATCCACTGCACTCATGCTCTTCTTCCCCTTAGAGCCTATTCATATATTCGGGGGGTCACATGGGAGGTTTTGCCCTGCAAGAGGGACAGATCAGGGACGCAGCAAACAGGTGCGATCACACTGCAACATCTGGGAAGCGGCGCGCACCCGTACCCGATCCGTCCCTTCAGCCCGAAAACGTGCATTAAAAAAAAAACTAGGAAACAGTACTACCAACCTGAAATGCCGCAGCAAGCGCGGCCGTGGGATCGCCGGCGCGCCCATCTTTAGCACCATTTGAGGCTCCCGGCCAAACTGCACATGCGCACACATGCGCAGCCAGCTGCCTCGCTCTCCCTTCCGTGGCTTCCCCCCCGGCATCTGATCGTGCCAGGGAGCAACTGCGCGGTGGCTCAGGGGATCTGTCTGATCCTGCTGCCACCACGCATCTCTTTTGGTGCGACTCTAAAAAGCCACACTTTGGCCACGCCAATTTCCCCCGTGTGACCGGGTCCTGGGTATGGTATGACCATTGGTTCTGTTTAGTTAAATACTATAAAAGGTATTTCCACAGTATTTCTGCAGATTTTCCAGGGTATTGGGAATTTCCCTCGGATATTCCTCCATTAATAAAGATTGCTGTCCTATGCACATTTACCTAGGCATAAGTCCCGTTGAACATAGTGGTACTTCTTCCAATATGTTTAAGAACCAGTTGCTGAGCTTTGACTTTTCTTGAAGAACAAATGGCAGCTTGAGCTGCACAGGTGTAGTCCTAAACAGACTTATGTCTGTCAAAACCCAAGTAGCTTATTTCTGAACAAATTAGCTTAGAATCCAGTTGCATGTAAGCTGGCCCGTAGTTAACATGGGGCCCACGGGGCCCGCCCCCCTAGTGTTTCTTCTGGGCCCCCTCCCCTGGGCTGCCCCCAAAGTGTTCTAACTTGCCACCTACACTATACTTTCATTTAATTAGCTGGCAGGCCCCCCGAGGCCCCCTCGCAAAACATTCCCTAGCTACGGGGCTGCATGTAAGGTTTCAAGGCAAAACTACCAATATGTATCATATAGCCTGACAGTGGCAGAGGTTGGGACAAAGGGAGCTTTGACTCTCGAAAGCCTATACCCTCACCCTGACCTGGATAGCCCAGGCAAGCCTGATCTCGTCAGATCTTGGAAGCTCAGCAGGGCTGACCCTGGCAAGTAGTTGGAAGGGAGACCTCCAAGGAATATCAGGGCTCGGATACAGAGGCAGGCAATAGGAAGCCACCACTCTGGAAAACGTCCAAGCCCCAGCAGGGATCGCCAGAAGTCGCTATGATTTCCAGGCATGCAAGCACACACACACACATACAAATACTCCCCCTCCCCAAAAAAAAGAGCTTATTCCCTCAAAATTTTGTTGGTCTTTAAGGTGGTGCTGGACTTGAATCTATAGGCTGTGAAAGTTTCTGTGTAAACACTTTGACAAAATGCTGGTGTAAATCCATCCTTCAGATTACTGTTATTCCAGATGTGTATAGTTTCAAGACAATAATGTAAAATAAATGTTTATGCTACACTAGTATAGAAGTTCAGAGCTTAAGCCAAAATGATTGGTTGCATGCAGCTTTCACTGGCACAAACAGAAGGCATCATTTACTTGCTCTGTAAGATATATTTTTGTCCCTTGGAGTACTTGGAGAGCCAGTTTAGTGTAGTGACTAAGTGCTCTGGGAGAACTGCGTTTGATTCCCCACTCCTCCACTTGCACCTGCTGGATGATCTTGGGCAAACCATAGTTCTGGCACAGCTGTTCTTGAAAAAGAACAATTTCTGTCAGAATTCTCTCAGCCCCACCTACCTCACAGGGTGTTTGTTGTGGGGAGGGGAAGGGAAAGGAGTTTGTAAGCCGCTCTGAGACTCCTTTGGTTTGTGAAGGAAGGGGTATAAATCCAATCTCTTCTTCTTCTACTTTGATTTACTTCTTGATAAATGCTTTTAATAATATTGAACAATAAGAGTATTAAAGACAACTGGGATGAATAGGCCAGGTAATAATTATTCTGTAACAGACCCACTCTAGGGGCCAAGAATCACATTTTTTTTTAAATGATGCAGTCAAGAGCCACACACCTGCACAGTGAGGACAGAAGCATCTCCTGCCTCAGCATCTGTCAAGCATCTGCCCTGGACAAAAATATGAGGCCATTAAAGCCATTAACCCTCTAGTCAAGGATGTCTCTCAACAGTAGCCACCAAGTATACCTCCACTGGCTGCCTTAGTGGCTATAAAAGCAAACAGGCTGCCAAACAAGGAACTTATGCCTGAAGTGGTACATACCCAGGGAAGCTGTAGAATGTGATTTTTCCGTGCACGCAGATCAGCTCTATCTCAAAGCAGAAATAGTAGCTGCCTTGAAGTTACATTGTGACAGAAACGATAGTCCAATACGATTAAGTGTCGATCAGAAGCTTGTTGGAAGTCATGTGACCATGAGTCAGCATGTCCTTTATTAATACACTGTTGCTCATGAATAATTACTCAGACATATTCAATTACTTAAGATGGTAACTTCATTGAACAAACTGCCTGTTTATCTATCGTAGCCTACAACTGACAGTTCCTTTTCCCCACTGTGTAAGAGGTCCCTTCTCCTAGCATAGCAGATGTGTTTTGTAAAGCATACCTCTACAGGGGTCATTTCGTAGAAAAAGAGGTGCAGGAGCTCATTAGCATAACTCATTAGCATAACTTATTTGCATATACCACACACCCTGGCATCACCAGAAGTGTGTCAGAAGGCAACACCCACCGCTCAGGCTCCACTGGACTGTTTTGGATTCCTA
>NW_015175366.1:1033040-1060082 GCF_001447785.1 Gekko japonicus
TGAAGGTGCCACTGGACTGTTTTGGACCGGGGGGCTGGGGGGAGCTCTGCAACTTACCTGGCTGCTTCTTGCTCTGACTGAGGGCTGCTGGGAGCAGGGGGGGGTGTCTTGTTGCGTATGCCTGCCCCCTGGGCTCTCTACTGCCAGAGCTCCGCTCCTGTGCGCTCCTGCAGGAAATGACCCCTGCCTCTATATACCACCTTGGGACCTGGGGTGCACAGGAGAAAGGCGGGCATAAAAATATTTTAAATAAATAAATATTTTAATAATAGATGCAACTGACAGAAGCATTATGCTTCCTGGTATTACTCACAAGTTCAGCTTGAGAATGATAAATAGCTGGTATTCATTGTTAAATGAGTCGCTCAGAGAAATTAAATCCAAACTAAAGGATCTTGACTTCAGCAGTACCCTCCAAAGAGCTCGACGTACTTGCTCTGGTCTATCCTTGGGTCTTGCCCCCCCCCGAGGCTATTCCGTCATATTGCTACACTTTAAAGATCCCAAGACAACGCAGAGCGTTCACCTTGGCGAGACTCAACTCCTTCCCCTCTAAGGTGCTCTCTGGTCGTTTCTTGGGACTTCCGTTTTCGGAACGTGTCTGCGATGGTGGACAAGAGATGATAGAAACTACGGATCATATAATGCTTTTCTGTCCTAAGTGGAATAAGGAAAGAGAGAGATACATCATTCCCGTTATGAGAAAAGAAAAGCTTCCTCTCCTTCCTTGGGTAGTTTCAGTGCTTTTGTCTGATAACTTCCCTGACAATCAAACCACGGCTATAGTGGCTTCCTTTCTAGCTGCGGTGATTAAGAAAACAAATCTCCCTGAGTTTAATTAGTTTATTGCTGATAACTGTCGACCTATATACAAATTTGATAATTTTAAGTGTGTGCTGGTTTTTGTTGTTGTTGTTTTTGGGGTTGTTTTTTTATTCTGTACAGTTGCTATGGCTTTCTTGCTAATGCAATAAATATTATTATTATTATAAATAGCTGGTAACTGTGACCAACTGTGGGGAGTCAAAAGGGGATTTTGTACATACCTTGTATTTTATCAGCCTTGCACTCTCACACAGTAGTCAATTAAAATTATGTTTTTAAATCACAAAAGGATAGTACAACAGAGTGTTTAATGATGGATAGACACAGAGAGAACATCCAAAGGCAGCTTATGCAAAAATAAAGAACATTTATTAATTAGGAAATCAAAATCATTTTGTACTAAAATAAAAAATGATGTTGTTGAAATAGTAACCTGACTCACAAAAATAAGACA
Organism: Gekko japonicus; assembly: GCF_001447785.1. Classification (NCBI taxonomy): domain Eukaryota; kingdom Metazoa; phylum Chordata; class Lepidosauria; order Squamata; family Gekkonidae; genus Gekko; species Gekko japonicus. The sequence goes on from NW_015175366.1 coordinate 1,034,320, forward strand.
CTTGCAAAATTACAGGACCAGGATTTAAACAGTTAAAATCCATTTTCCAAAGCCAGTTTCCAGGTCCTGGAAGACAGGTAAGCACAATATTTGCTGTTGCAAAATGATGTCAGACTTTCTCACATGAAACTCTTACTCCAACTGATGTCAAAATGGCTGCTGTCCTAGTTTTCCATTATCTTCTGCTTTTATGCAGAACTGTTGCCCTCCATAGAACTAGTCCTAGAACACTGCAACTCCTATCATTTAGTTAATAAGGCCCAAGCACATTAGTTCAAGATGAAACCAGAACATGAAAGTTTATCCCATCCCACAGACTCTAACAAAGAAAGTTCTAAATCACACCTAATGTTGCCATCTGCCTTGAAAGAAATTGTCCTGTTCCTTTAATAGAGGCTAACTAGACCTCAAGAGCCTCTTGCTCAGGGTAAAAGAGGAGAGCGCAAAAGTGGGCTTGAAGCTCAACATCAAAAAAACTAAGATCATGGCATCCGGCCCCATGACTCCTTGGCAAATAGAAGGGGAAGTCATGGAAGTAGTGACAGACTTCACGTTCCTGGGATCCCAGATCACCGCAGACTGTGACAGCAGTCATGAAATTAAAAGACGCCTGCTCCTTGGGAGGAAAGCGATGGCGAACCTAAACAGCATGATAAAAAGTAGAGACATCACCCTGCCAACAAAAGTCCGCCTGGTCAAAGCAATGGTATTCCCAGTAGTCATGTATGGCTGCGAGAGTTGGACTATAAGGAAGGCCGAGCGCAGAAGAATAGATTCTTTTGAACTATGGGGCTGGAGAAGACTCTTGAGAGTCCCTTGGACTGCAAGAAGAACAAATCAGTCAATCCTCAAAGAAATCAACCCTGACTGTTCCCTGGAAGGCCAGATAATGAAACTGAAGCTAAAATACTTTGGCCACCAAATGAGAAGGGAGCACTCACTGGGGAAGACCCTGATGCTGGGAAAGATTGAAGGTCAAAGAAGACGGGGACGGCAAAGGATGAGATGGTTAGACAGTGTCATCGATGCAACGAACATGAAGTTGAGCAAACTTCAGAGGATGGCGGAAGACCGGAAGGCCTGGAGGGAGCTGGTCCATGGGGTCGCAAAGAGTCGGACTCGACTGTGCGACTGAACAACAAAAATACAATAGACAATTGAAGCTTTCCATGGCATGGAATCAAGTATTCTATTAACATTCAATTAACCCTCTATTAAAGAGACAGGGCCCTTTTCTCCATCCCAGTTGGCAACCATAGGTAATACAGCCCCACTGCTTCATAGAATTGGGGAAAAGGTACCTTCTCCCTCTTGGGTTATGCACTACACTTTGAGACAGACAAGACATGAGTTTATGGGGAAATTTGTAAAAAGCAGGGACGTTTATATTAATAGGAACTGTTAATTCTTTTGGCTGTTGAAGGTTTGTTGGGAAACTAACTTCCAAACAGACTGATCAGCAGTTACAGGAAGGAAACATAAAGGAAGGCAAAGAAACAATACACAACATCCATTTTCCTGAAGAGGCCTGGTCAGTACCTTGTTATGTGTGTGACAGGAACAAATTGCCCATAAAAGATCAACATTGCTGATTTCTGAAATTTGGCCTTTTTTTGAAAATGGAAAACAGGATGCCAAGGTGGCCAAACCTTAATTGTCATGGACAACTGAAGTCCAGTTCATTTCAATAATTTTACAGATCAAAACTTGAATTTATATATAAAAAATATACTACTGCTTTTTAGAGGGGTAGTACTGCTTTTTAGGGGTAGTACTTTTTAGGGGTAGTAAAAAAGAAGACAGGGACGGCAAAGGATGAGATGGTTAGACGTGTCATAGATGCAATGAACATGAAATTGAACAAACTTCAGAGGACGGCGAGGGCCTGGCGGGAGATGATCCATGGGGTCGCGAAGAGTCGGACTCGACTGTGCGACTGAACAACAACAACAATTGCTAGGCATATAAGGTGCACATGTGAGTTTTATCACTGTTACTACTCACAACCAATGCAAAACCTTACCAGATATGTTCACTTCATACACCACATACCAGAGCCTTAGTGTCATAAGTCAGTCTGTGCTCTGTGACAGCACGGATTCTATGAATGAAGAACTACCTGCAGCTGGCCATCAGCCAATAATTGAACAACCAGCTGCATCTGGCTCTGAGCCAGGAGGAAAGCAACAAGAGATCAAGTTACCAGCTGAGCAGAAGTCACACCTTACAGCTGAAACTGAGCCAATGCCTTCTAGCTCTGAAGCAATGAACAAGGCTTCAGAAGCTACTCCCAGTCCACCTAGCTCACCTGCTGTAAAGTACTGGGTTCGCCGCATGGAGGACTCGGACAACGACATGCTTTTGCACACGTTTATTGTACTTCACTCCAACTAAGACTAACTCTAACGGCCCGACAGGGCCAACTATATACATATCCACCCAGCACCCCCCATTCCCATTGGAGGGTTTGAATGTCCCACCAAGTGGCTATTGGTTGGGGCTGGGGGAAACCAGGATCCAAAGTTTCCTTTGTTCCAGGAGCCAAGCCCCTGCATGTGCCGCGGACCTCTGGTGGCGGTCCATGTACATAACACCCGCACCCCAGTGCCAACGCTGTCAGAGGCGAGCTGCAGGAAAGGAGGAAGAGTGCAGGACTCATAGCCTGTCGTCAGCTGTCAACTGATGAGATGAATGAGTAGTTTCAGGATGACTGCCAAGGAATTGGCTGGGAGTGTAGCTTGTTAAGACTTGGCTATAAAGTCAGCCAGGAGAAATAGCAGTTTGTGGATACTACATGTACTCTTTTCTACTGAGCCACCAGCCTAGATATAACCTTGAACTGGACCTGACCCTGGACTGAACTTGCAACTGGAATGCCTTGACTGTAGACTGGACTTTGGTGAACCTACTCTCTGGAATCTCTGATTTTGGACTGGAAATCTGGTTATTCTTTCTCTCTGCTATTCTTGCTGTGATACTTGCTTCCTGGAAGGGCAGGGCCAGTACACTTATGTCCATTGCTACCATATGAAAATATAGTAAAATGTTATGTGTAAAAAGTCATAAGTGACAAATAAAAGCCCTTATTGGTCAGTATCTATTCTACTGTAAGTCTGTGTTGTGTAGTGGTGAGAGTAGTGGTTCCCAAGGCGTGTGGTATTGCTCCCTTGGGGTGGTGGGATTACCAGGGAAGTTCTAAGATGCAAGGGGGCAGTAGGGGGGTACTGGAAGTGGGCTCCTTTGACTGCATTGTTCACTTATTTACTAGGTAATGGTTCCATACTGGTAAATTGCACTCCAAGTTTCTGCTTCTGCATAATGGTGAAATCTGGTGGAAACTATTCCAATTTTTAGGAAATACGCCATCAGTCAGACCAGTATACCAGGTTTTGAGAAGCTGCCATCACCACGTACATTTTTGTCTGTAATTTTTAAAGTTTTTGCTTCTAAGTCCTTAACATAATAGTATTGAATGTGGCGTAGTAGTATTTTCTGTGTTGTTAGTTTCTGAACCTGTTCAGGGCCGGCCCAAGGTTTTTTTGTGCCCTAGGCGGGGCTACCTTCTGCCCCCCGCACCCCCAATTACGGGGTTGCCAACCTCCCGGATCACGCCCCAGAGAGCCCTTCTCTCCAGTTCATTTTACACCCAAGGAGGTCTGTACGGGGTTGTAGCTTCCCTGGGACAGTTGGCTTTTGGCTAGGCTTGGACATGCTGCACGCCGGGCTCTGCCTGCGCAAGGCCGCCCTGCTGCTGGCCGCCTGCTGTGGGGGGGGGGTGGCGCAGCTCGCCGCATGCCCGGGCAATGACCACCTGCTCTCCTTCGCCGCCGGTGGGCTGGTGCTGGGCTGCCTGGCTGGCAGTACATGGCTGGCACTGGGGTGGCAACTCCTTCTCCACCAGGGCATGCTGCTCCTTGCTTTGACCAGCGCCCTGCGGCTGAGTGTGCTGCTCTCCTGGGCGGCCTCAGACATCTCCGCGCTGAGAGTCATGGCCGGGCACCGGTGGACATCAGAGGCCGGCACCGAACGGGATGGGTGCCCCCCTGGCAGGCTGGCAGGCCGCCGCCTCCGCCACACTCCTCCTGCCAGCCCGTCGTCTGTTTGGCCTTCCGCGGGGGCGCCCGCCCAATTGGCGGGTCCTGTTGCTCCGGCTTCTGCACTGTGCACTGTGCACTGCACTGTGCACTGGAACCAGGCGGGGAGAGGGCAGGAGGCGGAGTGCGCGGTGGCAGGGCTGGCAGCCCTCTGAAAGGAGAGCGAGAGAGAGACCACGGGGGGAAATTGGTTCCCCATCCAGGACCCACCACCCCATCCCAGGGCCCAGTGCTCTAGGCAAATGCCTAGTTCATCTAGCGGATGAGCCAGCCCTGAACCTGTTGATTATGAAATGTGTTTTCTAGCTATATAAGTATTATTTTTGTTGCAGCCCACCTAATATTAACATTTCTAGGCTATATAATGATGCAAAATTTTGTAATAACTGTTTTTAAAAAGAAAAAAATGGGTAATTGAAGGAATAAGGGAGAAATTGCAGTAAATAAATATTGAGGGAAATTTGGGTATATTTTTGGCAAAAAAAATTAGACAAACCTTTATAAAGAAAATATAACACATTTTCTTTGTTCAGAATTACAGTAATAAAACAAAAGGGCAGAAAATATTAAAGGTAAGTATTAAAAGAAGACAATTATTTAAAATTCCTTTAAATTCAAGCATTTTTTCTTCTTCTAGGACCTTTTACAGGCATCACATCATCAAGCCTATCCATCACATTAAGAATTTATTGAACAGTGATTACTCAATGTGGTGTCTAAGACTTACTAAAGGCTATCAAACTTTGAAAAGCTGGTATCACTAGATCGAGTTCATCAATTTTGTTGAATAAATTAAACTAAAAAGTTTTAATTGGATTTTGAATAAATATGCAATTAATTTTTACTGTTTTGAATTTTATTATTATCTTCATTAGTGACTTGTGCAAACTGCTATTTTGTACAATGATTTTTATTCACTAGGGTAGGGGGCACTCGAGGTGAGTTAATGGAATCAAGGGGACGGTGGCCTGAAAAAGTTTGGGAACCACTGGGTTAGTGTGTCAGACTAGGAGACCCAGGTTCAAATTCCCATTTTGCCAGGGAAGCTTGCTGGGTGACTTTGCAACAGTCACACAGTCTCAGTCTAACCTACCTCATAGGGTTGCTTTTACCTTTTATACTGTTACCTTTATACTTTTAGAAGTCTCCTGGCTTTTAAGAGACTTGCCTGTCCCTTTCTGTTGCTGTCTTCCATTAGCAAATGAAGACTTTTTTTGTTTAATCATCTAGTGTTCTCTTAGTGATCCTGCCCTGTTTTTTATTGTCATTTTATGTATGTGTATTGTATATGTATTTTAGCTTGGTTTTAATTGGGGGAATGTGTTTTTGTTTGGTTTTAATGTTTTTAAGATGTATTTTTACCCCTGAACAAATCCTTTCAGACACACCACAGGAACCTCGACCAGGTACCTTTTATCTTCTACTCAAAATACACAAACCAGGCAGCCCAGGGCACCCCATTGTCTCAGGCATAGGCACTATCACTGTGGGGGTATATGGATATATGGACTCTGTTCTAAGACCCTATGCCATCAATGCTCCTAGTTATTTACACAATGTAGTGGTGAGATACAATGTACACAATGTAGTGGTGAGATACAAAAATACAATATTTGAACAAACTTCCAGAGAATACTATTTTAGCCACCATGGATGTGGGATTTCTGTATACCAACATCCCACATAAAGATGGATTACAAGCCATAAGAATATGATTTCTGGCAGTACCACAGCTGACTTTGCCACCAAACTGTGCCACTTTGTTCTCACCCAAAACCACTTTAAATTCAGTGACAAATTGTTCCTACAAAATGCTAATGTCTTTATAGCCGACTTGATGCAATGCTTCCTAAACTCCCACCCACTCACACATCTTATTCCTGTGATATATTGATGGTATTTTTATTGTCTAGACACATAGTAAAGAAGCCCCGGACATAGTCGACCAGGCAATCAATGACTTTCATCCCACTATCAACCTGACAATGAACCAGTCTATGTGTCAGCTAGGCTTCCATATGGTTTATAGGCCTGGAGTTCACCTGCCTGACCTCTGTACAAGTTGGTGCCACATTCCTTCCCTCTGGAGTCTCTCATCGTTATCGCTGACCTTGTGTTCCTATCTGTGTAGTGTCTCCACTTTAATTAACTGTGAGACTAGTTTCATTTCTTGGCCTCGACCATCGGTTATTCTTTCCTGCCCACGGGAAATGGGCTGATTGGCTCACAGGTGGGGGGGGGACCTGTTGAATCCTCTATATCACTATATACTTGTTCTATACTCGTCATTCTTAACAGTGACCATGTTACTGCAACCATAGTGCTAACAATAAAGGAAAACCTTTTTTGGAAGTGTGTGCTCTGTTGTTTGGCTGTGGATCCTGACATTCTGTTAGAAACCCTATCGTCCTTATTGTTCGCATCTCTCAAGCCAAGATGAGCAAGGAAGAGGACTAAATCATACCCACGACAACTGGGGGGTGGAGACCCCTACGGCCCAGTCCGAGGTACCGGTGACAACTACCCCACCTCTGCCTACCCCGACAATGACTCTGGGCCTCAGGACGATTCTGAAAACGGCGTCGGCCCACATCTTCTTGACACCGAGGGGGCCGAGGCAACCGGGAGGTCTGCCGTACCAACCCGGACCATTACAGTGGGGCCAGTTTAACCTGGACTCGACGGAGAAGACATATGTCCTTACCAAAGGTCCACAAAGAGACAGCCAGTTTGACACCAGCCTGATGGGTGAGTCCAACTTCCTACCCTACAGGGCGACGTCGGAAGCTGCAACCCGAGCGTGGGTGATGGGTCACACAAAAGAATGCAGTGGACGTCAGTCTCCAATGGAGGAAGAGCTCGAGCTAGTCGAGCAGATTGTGGAGGTTGAACAGGTGCAGCGCCAAATGGTGCATGACTTCAAAGAAGTGATCCTGGGCATCCCAGATTTCGTGATCTGGGCCCTGCAAGCAGAATGGAAAGCCCAGCAGCTGGCGTTGGCCCTCCTCCCTTCAGGGACCACCTCAGGGACCACCAGTTCCTGCAATACCGGGTCAGCCAGCAGGTCCGGGAACTCCAGGGCCCGGCCCAGGTGAAGATGCACCGGTACCAGAGCCCCAGCCAGCTAGCCCCAGAGGACCAGTCCTCCACCGTCTCAAAGATCTAATCGAGACGACGTTTGCTGGAGACACAGAGGATTTGTCTTAATTTGTGGTCAGAGTAATGAAGTTTGTTGAAAAATGGGGCCATCTGTTCCTGGATGAAAGCAGCCAGGTGGATGTGATTGCGGCTTGGTTGCATGGAGCGGCAGCAACATGGTATGTGGGGCTCCACAACTCACAGGGCTCGGAATTGGTTAGCATGGATGCTTTCATGTGGGCATTGTGTGCCCAGTTCGAGGATAGAAATGCCAGCCCAAAGGCTAGGGCATTCCTCCGCACCCTAAAACAGGGAAAGCGCTTGGTGAGAGAATACTCATCCAAGTTTAAACTCCACTCCGCTAAGATCAGGAACTGGCCAGACCAAGTCCTGGCCGAATTATACCATGTGGGGCTGAACCCTGAGATCCGTGAGACAGTTCTTCGTTCCGTGGACCTGGTATCACTCCTGGCGTGGATGCAGGAGGTGGAGAGCGTGGAAGGCCACTTAAACACCTTACGCTTGGACATCACAGTGGATGGGGGGGAAACCCCCCTGGCCCCAACGCAGAAAGGGAAGCTGGTAAGACCACCCGAAATGCCCTCGCTCCAAGACCAGCGCTTGAAGCAGGGGCTGTGTCTCCACTTAGACCACAAAGAATTGGCTTCCATTCCCCTGGAGTATTGAGACTGGGCTAGGGTGTTTGAAGAAGAAGCAGACAAGCTCCCGCCCCATAGACATTCAGACTGTAGCATTGAGTTATTACCAGGGCATAAGTTACCCAAGGGGAGAATTTATGCGATGGGTCCAGCCAAGAAAGACGAACTCCAGAAGTTCATTGACAAGAATTTGGCCAGAGGGTTTATCAGACCAGCTTCCTCCCCGTTTGCCGCTCCGGTGCTCTTCTGGAAAAAGAAAGTCGGGGGTTGCGGTTATTTACAGACTATCGGGGCTTAAATGCAGTATGGTCTACCAATGCCTACCCCATGCTACTCATCAAAGACCTGTTGGCCGAGGCATCTAAAGGGAAAATCTTTTCCAAATTAGACCTCCAGGATGCGTACTTCAGAGTGCGCATAAAAGAGGGGGATGAGCACAAGACGGCTTTCAACACTCCCCTGGGACAGTTTGAATATAGGGTGATGCCATTCGGTCTCCAGGATGCTCCGGGAGTTTTCATGAACCTAATCAACAAGGTGATTGCATTGGGCCAACTTCTTTTCCAAGTTCCGATTTACACTTCATCATTTCCCGGGCTCGGCGAATTCTCTAGCCGATGCACTATCCCACCTCCCACAACACGACAGCCAGAGGGAGGAGATTTTGGACTCCATGTTCATGCCCTCGCAGCTTAGTGGGACGGTGATGACGAGGAGTTGGGTGGGCCCATCCCCCCCATCTCAGCAGTCCGGACCCGCCCCCTCCCCTACCAGCCAAATGGGAGGGATCTCCTGGACTGTCAAATTTACCTCGGCTTTCTCTGATGACTACAAGGCAGAGGTGGAACAGGAAGGGGGGTTGCAACTAAAATCTGATGGTTGTTGGTACTGCGGCACGAAACTGTTCATCCCTCAAATGTTGTACGGGAAGCATTGGCAGCTGTGCATGGCTCCAAACTCGCTGGCCACACCGGGTTCGTCAAATCCTTGCAACTTTTACAAAGACAATTTTGGTGGCCTCTCATGCGCCAAGACTTGTCCTCATTTGTTCAATCATGCCAAACCTGCATAATGTGTAAACCCAGACCGGGTAAGACACCAGGGCTTCTTAAACCTCTCCCGACTGAGTCGCCCATGGGAGGTGATCTCTATGGATTTTATCACGGACTTGCCACCTAGTAAATCCATGACGGTTATTTGGGTGATTGTAGACCTGTTTTCTAAACAGGCGCACTTCATTCCTTTTGCTTCCCTGCCTATGGCTACGGTGTTGGCAAGGGTGTTTTTGCACCACGTGGTCTGCCTTCACATGCTCCCAGGCAAAATAATTTCACTTCCAAGTTTTGGGGGGAGCTTTTTAAACTTATGGGGGTTGAGTGGGCCATGAGTAGCGCTTACCACCCCGAGACTGACGGGCAGACCGAACGTGTAAATCAAACATTGGAACAATATTTGCGTTGCTTTACCAACTACCAGCAAGACGATTGGGCAGACTTGTTGCCACTGGCGGAGTTTTGTTACAACAACATGACACATTCCTCTATGGGAATGTCCCCTTTCAAAGCACTGTATGGCTACGACAGTCCCCCTATGCCGTTCCTGGAAAGCAACACCTTGGGCCCGGGGGATCCCGCACGGTGGTGACAGCAACTTAAAGACTCATGGCCTTTGTTGTGTAAAACATTGGAAGCTGCGAAGGAGGCTTACAAGGCTCAGGCTGACGAGAGAAGGGTGGAGGGTTGGGCTCTGCAGCCTGGAGACTCTGTTTATGTCTTGACTAAAAACATTAAGGTTCTCCGACCCAGTCGCAAACTGGGCTGAAAGTTCATCAGCCCTTTTAAGGTCAAACGTCTGATCAATGAGGTTTAGAACTTCCTAAAAACATGTGAAATATCCATTCTGTGTTTCATTTCAGCCTCCTGAAATGGGACCCAGGTCTGAGCTCCTGGCGGCCTGCAAAACTGGTCCCCCCCCCCCCATGGTGGAGGGTGAGGAACATTCCGAAGTATCAAAGATCCTGGACTCTTAACTCAAAACAGTTCAAGGCATCATCAGTGACTTACTACCTCTACTGGATAATGATAGTTCTCTTTCAGAAGTATTGGAGGGCAAACCTTTCCTAGCACACAGACAGCTCCCCAATCTCAAACAACTCCTTGCCCACAATAATACAACATCTAATTTAAACATGGACACTGGTACCAGAGCTTGCAACAAAATCAGATGCTAGCTTTGCTGCCACATACATCCAGACAACACAATCAATGGACCCAACAACATCATCTATACCATTTCAGGCTTTTTCATCTGCTCATCTTCTAACATTGTATATGCTATTAAGTATCAACAATGCCCTTTGATTCTCTACATAGGACAAACAAATCAAACCCTATGTCAAAGGATAAATGGATGCAAATCTGACATCAAGAATCACAAGACTGAGAAAGCTATAGGAGAACAACCTTCCAGGACATTCAGTGGGTGACCTCAAAGTAGCTGTTTTATTGCAAAGGAATTTCAGAAACAGACTGGAATGGAAGATTGCTGAATTACAAGTTATTACAACACTGAGAACAATGGAATCCCAGGGCTTAACAGAGATATCGGCTTCTTATCTCACTACACATGCAAGTCATTCTGTTCTTACTTTGTTAGTCTTATAAAGGTCACTGTACTCAAACTTGGGTCTCACATCTGTTGTTAACTCCTTTATTATCTGTATGTCAACTTGCTGCTGTTTACATGTCCTACTATATGTGTTATTCCAGTCTTAGCTATATTTATTGCTCAGCTCCTTATGTATCTTGACTCTAATCAGCTCTTCCAGGCAACTAACCCCTCCCCCACATGTAATATTTGAGGACATCTGTTTCAATGTATGTGCAGAAGTGTGCACACACAATGAGTCTCTGTTCTCCCATGTACACAGGGTTGAGCTTGGTTTATCTCGGGGGTACTGCTGGACTCTAGCTTCATTCTCACTTCTTTTCATTAACTCTTACATTTACATGCTAATTTGCTGCTATCCATTGATCTTACCGGCCACCTGATCCAATTTCAGCTCTGCAGATGCATCTTGGTTCTGAGTGGCCCCCTCCTAATGGCTGTCACCCACCCTCTTTTTTTGTCCTTGAGGAGATCTTATTCCATTTGTCTGAAGAAGTGTGCTTTGCACATTAAAGCTTACACTTTAAATAAAACTTTGTTGGTCTTAAAGGTACCACTGGACTCAAACTTTGTTCTGTGTTTTTAATTGGTGGCCCTGATAAGTCCAGAAGGGTGGGGTAAATAATAAATGAATAAAATCTACATAGCATGCAGAAACTGCAGCAGAGCATTCAGCAATGTGTCATGTGGGGCTTGGCCAGTGATTGACTCGATATGAAAATCGGGGTATTACACTTGCATGCAAAAGCTGGTGCATGTTGTCACTTTTGTATGAATGTTGACAGTCTCAGATGCACAAATGGACTGACTGACAGTCACCTAAATGTGATTATCAGCAAGAGTAATATATGGGCAAATATGTATCTGTTTTCAGGTATTCATGAAAGTAATCTGGGATTGTCAGCATACACATTGTTGTCAGCCTTCAGCAAATTTTGGCCAGGTGATGAATGTAGGTGTGAACTTTCATGCAGCTTTATACAAGTTTAAAGGAGACTAAGCAATATTTTCAACGATGGTGTTCAATCAGTGCTGAAACGCATGAATGACTCTTGAGATGTACCTCGTTCTTAAAAGGGGTTGAAGCACCTTATAAAGTGACCAGCTTTTTTAGTTTTTCAGGCTTGGAATGAAGAGCCAGCAGTGGCTGGCCTTCTCTCTTTGACCATCCTGCCTGGCTTGTGGAAAGCCCACACCTATGACTGCGAATATGCCAAAAATCTTTTTGCCTCCCACAAGCAGGCCTCCTTAGGAGCAGCCAGCGGAGAGGTATCAGCCCCACGTAGAGAAGGGAGGGAGGCTGAGAGCTGAGGAATTCTCACTTCGCAGGACAGTCTGTGGGTTTGGGGAGGTTGTGGGGCAGCTAGCAGAGCAAAGGCACTCCCCTTCAGGACTTCTCCTCCTCGTTTACCCTTCGCCTGAGGATTTATTATTCTATCCTCTTCCCTGCAGCCCAAATCGTGAAAGAGGCGGGGAGCCAGAGAAGGGGGGAGCTGCTCAGGGAGATCTGAGGAGCCAGCAGCTTTTTCTCCTTTCCCCTCACTGAACAGAGGGAAGGAGAGGAGGGGCAGGCGCTGGTCGTGTGAGTTCAGGCCAGTCGAGAGAGTGTAAACTTCAAATCTCTGAGGCAGCGGAGGGAGGGAGGGAGACCGACCTCAGTGCTACAACCAGCCTGCCTAAAGTTTCGTCCTTCTGCCGATCAGAAACTCCCGGCATGAAAGTCCCCTGAAACAGTTCTGGAACAAACTTCACTTCTCCGGGCTCTGTGAGTTTCCTATGTGGCTGCTTTGTGTGCCAACATGAAAGGTAAGCAGGAGCCAGGGCAGGGGGCTGGTTTCCCAACGCGTTTGGGAAGAATCTGGGCTGTGAGAGGAGACAGCGCGGCTCTGTCAGCGATGCACATGTGGCACAGCCTTGCTTCTGGTGGGCGCAAATGTTTTTACAAATATGTGAGCGTAAAAGCGGAGCTGTATGAGGTCGCGGCTCTAGTCCTCTAATGATGAAAGCTGCCGTTTGTTCCTCAAGGAGAAGCCTGAGCTCAGCTTCTTCTGAGTTGTTTACAGGTCCCATTTTGAGACTTTTTGATTAGAAAAATCTGTTCAGGACAGCGCCGTGCTCACCCAGCTGGAATTCCTGTCTTCCTTAGCACATATTTCTTGATCACCTATCTTTTCTTTCTCCCCCCCTTGTATTTCCTATGCAGTTTTTCAGAGAGCAGTGTGTGAGTTCGGGGGGGGGGCAGCATTTCGTGATGTTCTTGGTGTTGCTTCTAAGCATCTGGCAATGATTAGGTTCCAGTAGAGGCTTAACAGGCTTGTGAAATATATTTGGCATCTTTGTCTCCCCCCCCCCTTTCATAGACTGGAAAATATTTGGTCTTTGCATTGCATGTGCTAAAAGATGGAGTGCATTGCTTTGGAATCACACTTCAGTATGAACAGGTTGGATTGTCTGCTTGTGATCACAGAGTGTGGCTTTAGCCCTTTAAAATTAGCAAATGAATCTCTACCTTAACCTGGCTGTGACTGAGTAAAACACATGCTGATATTTTGCAATAAGGCCTCTTGTTCGTGAAAGGGAAGAACCTTGGAGTGAGCTCAGAGCTCTATACACCAGGGAATAATTACAAGCGAGGCATCAAAGCATGTTTTGGAATGTTTAGAAAGAAGTTGTGAGCTTGGAAGCCTAGATTCTTTCATGAAATAAATCTAAGTAGGTAAGGGGGGGGGGGAAATCATGAAGGAATCTATTTCTGGGTACCAGCCATTTATTTGGATTGTGCAGTTTAATTCAAGATGCTAAGAGGACAATAAACATTGCAATAGTTTGTTTCTTGAGACCAATAGGAACATGATGTGATCATTGAGTTCGCTTGCCAGAGAGGCAGCCTTCGGGGAGAAATATCTTGCTTTACTGAGCCCACACACATGTGAAAATATTGTTTTGAATGTCATTTGGTGGGGAGAATACTGAAGGTTATTAGCATTTTTAAAAAACATTTGCAAAGCAGTCAGGTCTCATCTTGTTGCCACTGAATGCCACCAGAATTGATGTAGATTTTTTTTTAAAAAAACTGTTCTTTAGCTTACAACTTGCAGTACAGTATTTAGGACAATGTTACTTGTTGTTAGGATTAAGTCATTGTTAAGAGTTTCTTATTCAGGATTAAAGGTGAACAATGTTTTAATGCTTCTTATTTCACTGGATGTTCTTCCAAACTTGATACTGACATGTTGCTGATCTAGAGAGACTTCTGACAGAGGAAAATCAGCAAAACTCCAGACAAATAGCTAAATTCTGCTTGCAGCTGGTAAAATTCCACAATAAAAACCCTCAATCACCTTTTGCATGACATAATTAGTTTAGTTTTAGACATTTCCATAGTTATTCTGATATAATGGACTGTTAAACTTTATTTTTTAACATTTTAATGGTTTTAAGGTTATATGTCTAAATATATATTTTTGGACTGAAAGTTAATCTGTTTGTATTTAATAAATATGTATTATTTTGACACACTGAACTGAAGGCTGTGGAAGGTCAGTAGTTCAGCAGTTCGAGACCCGAGTTGCCGCATGATGGAGTGAGCTCCCATCTTTAGTTCCAGCTCCTGCCAACCTAGCAGTTCGAAAGCAAGAAATTGCAAGTAGATAAATAGGTACCACTTCAGTGGGAAGGTAGCAGCGTTCCGTGCGCCTTGGTGTTTAGTCATGTCAGCCACATGACCACGGAAACGTCTTCAGACAGCGCTGGCTCATCGACTTTGAAACGGAGATGAGCACCGCAACCCTAGAGTCGGACTCGACTGGCTTTCGAGCAAGGGAACCTTTACCTTTTTAAATATCATTCCCTCCTTGATACTGACATGAAACTTCCATTAATTTGTCCCCAGGTCTTATAAAGACTCAGGTCAAACGGGATTTATCAGTAAAATATATTTTGATTTCAAATTTGCCTTCCTGTTGAGTGACTAGTACTATTTGTTCATGATAGAGTGATGCGTAGTAGAATTTCATATTAGGCTATCATGTGATAGTTGCAGCCATCCTGTGAATTGGTAGTTGTTTACTCACAGGTGACTTCTGCCTTGCTGTTAGTTTCACCACACATATATGGAGATTTTTCTAGACTTTGGGATCATATGTACCAATGCTGAAAATACATCCATTGCCCCTTTCAGACAAAATAGCACTCATGTGTATCAGGAGGATTCCATGGAGCACATTCTCTCCATATGCATGATGAAATGTAATGACTGAAAATACTTTTAGTGTTTTCTTATACTAGTGATAGCCACGCTCTGCATGGTTGTTGCTAAGTTCTCAGTCAGCTTCATAGATCCTACTGATTCTATCTGTAGGACATTTCGTAATAACTTCCGAGGGTTTACTCAGAGTTGTGGAATCTCATAAGAAAACTAGTAGAATGAAATGGTTACATTACAGAGATAATAAGAACATCCATCAGTTAAGATTTAGAAAGGAAAAAAAAAGATCAGTTAAGATTTAGAGTCAATTGGGAACACGAAGGTTTTGAAAATAATAAATTCTGTCAACTCAATTTCACTCCGCCCCCCCTTCTTGTTTCCCTGATGGGCATATTTGGCTTTTTGTTTAAATTACTTATTTAAAAATGCTTGGAACTTTTATGTCCTTATGTTCTGTTCCCAAGTAATAATAGCACTGACCTGCAGAATGCAGTAAACTCCTGTCTCTGTTCCTGCATCCAACTTCATGGAGATCTAAAAATTATCAGTATAATCACATCATTACAGATCTGCAACTCATAATTATGTTTTCCATTGCCGGAATTTTAATGTTGTGTGTCAACTAACCGAGATGCCTGTTTAGCTGAATGGTGGTTTCATAACCAGCAGTGCAAAGGAAGTTTGTAAATTTGAGTGTATTTTAGTAATAATTCACTGAATTTAGAAGCAGACTTTTATCTGTTTTAGAATCAACTGTATTTTTGTTTAATATTTCTAGGTGGTCAGCCATGTTGGTCCAAAGCAGTAGAACAAATTTAGAGTCCAGTGGCAGCTTGAAGACTAACAAGGTGTGAGCTTTCATGCATGTGCGTGTGCATGAAACCTCATACCTTGAATGAAACTTTGTTGGTCTTAAATTTGTTTTAAAATATTTCTAGTTATTGGAAATCCAAGTAATTTTGGTGAGTTACGCAACAGCTCAGGCTCTTAGGACACAGAGGGAAAATGTTAACAAGTTTTTAAAACCTAATTTATCATTGGAGAACTTGAGGCTGATTCAATCAAACTTTTCTTGGATACTGTCTCTTGGTCATGCTGGAGTATAACCAAAAAACCAGGGAGGCACATTCTCCCCATTACTCTGCACTTCATCCATTACCTTCATGAGCATTTTGCTGGTGTGTTATTAAATGAATTCCTCTTTCAAAGTATTTTAAATCAATTCATGATGTCATAACAATATGCCAATTAGTGCAGATGCCATCACTAATGCAATAACAAATTATTATTAGATTCATGCAGTCAAGCTAACATCAAAGTCTTGTGCAATTTATACATTTCTGCGGTTTTGCAGTCAAACTGAACTATATTTCCCTATGTAAGCAACCTTTGCTTACTGTGGCAGTCTGGCAACCTATTGCAGCTCAGGCCAGTCAAAGGACTATTTGATAAGATGTCTGGGCAGGCCGACACCATTAGTGGCCCACCAAGCTGCATGGAGTCCCTAAATCATTTATGGCATTCTGTCAGGCTCACAGGAAACCTTCTGTTCCTGCCCAGGACAGGAAAAGACAGGGAGTTAGGGTTAGTAAAGTTAGTAAAGCCCAGTCCATGTCTGTCTGCCAGGTCATGAAGAAAAACAAAAAAGATGTGTTATTTGTGAACATGGCATCACTTTTGTGAGAGAGGTCTGCGGAGATAGGTCATTAACTTTTAAATCCAAAATGTGACATCATATTATCACATTCATGTGTCCAAGATAGGTCACCTTTAAAAGTATGCTACATATGGAATCTACAGCATTAGAAAAGTTTCCTTGCCAAATTCCAACTTTCTCCCCAGCTAATTTCATGTGCGTTTGAGTAAAAAAAAAAAGATTCAGAAGAATCTTCTTACGAGTGAAAGTTTATAATTTTCACTCTCCTTGAATTCAAAAGTAGTATAATGAGCTTTCTTTGCAATTATTTCCTGGATGGAGACCAAGATCCAAAATAGCCATTCCCTTAAGTAAAAGATCTGGAACATAGTAAATTTGCCAATTATTCAGCTGAAAACCAAGGATTACAATGGAAATGATCCAGAAACCTGAACTTTACTGTACCTGACTCAAAGGCTTGAATGCCAAACTTCTGAGTAAGATTTCTAAAGCCATTTTTGTTGTTGTTCAGTCGCACAGTCGAGTCCGACTCTTTGCAACCCCATGGACCAGATCCCTCCAGGCCTTCCTGTCTTCCGCCGTCCTCTGAAGTTGGCTCAACTTCATGTTCGTTGCATCGATGACACTGTCTAACCATCTCATCCTTTGCCGTCCCCGTCTTCTTTGACCTTCAATTTTTCCCAGCATCAGGGTCTTCTCCAGTGAGTGCTCCCTTCTCATTTGGTGGCCAAAGTATTTTAGCTTCAGTTTCATTATCTGGCCTTCCAGGGAACAGTCAGGGTTGATTTCTTTGAGGATTGACTGATTTGATCTTCTTGCAGTCCAAGGGACTCTCAAGAGTCTTCTCCAGCACCATAGTTCAAAAGAATCTATTCTTCGGCACTCGGCCTTCCTTATAGTCCAACTCTCGCAGCCATACATGACTACTGGGAATACCATTGCTTGGACCATGCGTATTTTTGTTGGCAGGGTGATGTCTCTACTTTTTATCATGCTGTTTAGGTTCGCCATCGCTTTCCTCCCAAGGAGCAGGCGTCTTTTAATTTCATGGCTGCAGTCACAGTCTGCGGTGATCTGGGATCCCAGGAACGTGAAGTCTGTCACTACTTCCACGACTTCCCCTTCTATTTGCCAAGGAGTGATGGGACCGGATGCCATGATCTTAGTTTTTTTGATGTTGAGCTTCAAGCCCACTTTTGCGCTCTCCTCTTTTACTCTGAGCAAGAGGCTCTTTAGATCCTTTTCACTTTCAGCCATTAGAGTGGTATCATCTGCATATCTGAGGTTGTTGATCTTTTCCCCAGCAATCTTAATTCCCGCTTGTGATTCATCCAGGCCAGCATTTCGCATGATGTACTCTGCATATATATTAAATAAGCAAGGCGACAATATACATCCTTGTCGTACTCCTTTTCCTATGCTGAACCAATCAGTTGTTCCATATCCGGTTCTAACTGTCGCTTCTTGGCCCTTATACAGGTTTCTCAAGAGACATGTGAGGTGGTCTGGTACTCCCATCTCTTTAAGGACCTGCCATAGTTTGTTGTGATCCACACAGTCAAAAGCTTTAGCATAGTCAATGAAGCAGAAGTAGATATTTTTCTGGTACTCTCTTGCTTTCTCCATAATCCAGCGAATGTTGGCAATTTGATCTCTAGTTCCTCTACCTCTTCGAAACCCAGCTTGTACTTCTGGTAGTTCTCTATCCACGTACTGTTGAAGCCTAGCTTGTAGGATCTTGAGCATGACCTTGCTAGCGTGTGATATGAGTGCAATTGTGCGATAGTTTGAACATTCCTTGGCATTGCCCTTCTTTGGGATTGGAATGTATACTGACCTTTTCCAATCCTGTGGCCACTGTTGCGTTTTCCAAATTTGCTGGCAAATGGAGTGCAGCACTTTAACAGCATCATCTTCTAAGACTTTGAATAGCTCAGCTGGAATACCATCACCTCCACTAGCTTTGTTGTTAGCAATGCTTTCTAAGGCCCATTTAACTTCACATTCCAGGATGTCTGGCTCGAGGTCAGTGATTATACCGTCGTGGTTGTCAAGGACATCGAGGTCTTTCTTGTATAGTTCTTCTGTGTATTCTTGCCATCTTTTCCTAATCTCTTCTGCTTCTGTTAGGTCCCTACCGTTTTTGTCCTTTATCATGGCCAGCTTTGCATGGAACGCTCCCTTGATTTCTCCAACTTTCTTGAAGAGATCTCTAGTCCTTCCCATTCTATTGTTTTCTTCTATTACTTTGCACTGTTCATTCAGGAAGGCCTCCTTATCTCTCCTTGCTGTTCTCTGGAAATCTGCGTTCAGTTGGGTAAATCTTTCCTTTTCGCCTTTGCCTTTCGCTTTCCTTCTTTCCTCTGCTATTTGTAAAGCCTCATCAGAAAGCCACTTTGCTTTCTTACATTTCTTTTTCTTTGGGATGGTGGTGATTGCTGCCTCCTGTACGATGTCACGAACCTCTGTCCATAGTTCTTCAGGCACTCTATCTATCAAATCCAGACCCTTGAATCTATTCTTCACCTCTACTGTATATTCATCAGGGATGCGATCTAGGTCAAACCTGAATGGCCTCGTGGTTTTCCCAATTTTCTTCAGTTTAAGTCTGAATTTTGCAATGAGTAGCTCATGATCTGAACCACAGTCAGCTCCAGGTCTTGTTTTTACTGACTGGATAGAGCTTCTCCATCTTTGACTGCAAATTATATAGTCAATCTGATTTCGGTGTTGCCCATCTGGTGATGTCCATGTGTAGAGTCGCCTCTTAGGTTGTTGGAAAAGGGTGTTCGCTATGACCAGTGTGTTCTCTTGACAAAACTCTGTTAACCTTTGCCCTGCTTCATTTTGCTTTCCAAGGCCAAACTTGTCTGTTATTCCAGTTACCTTTTGACTTCCTACTTTAGCATTCCAGTCCCCTATGATGATGAGGACATCATTTTTTGGTGTTAGTTCTAGGAGGTGTTGTAGGTCTTCATAGAACCGGTCCACTTCAGCCTCTTCTGCATCAGTGGTTGGGGCATAGACTTGGATTACTGTGATGTTGAATGGTTTGCCTTGGAATCGGACAGAAATCATTCTGTCATTTTTGAGATTGTATCCCAGTACTGCCTTTTGCACTCTCTTGTTGACTATAAAGGCCACACCATTTTTTCTACGAGATTCCTGGCCACAGTAGTAGATATAATGGTCTTCTGAGTTAAATTCGCCCATTCCTGTCCACTTTAGTTCACTGATTCCTAGGATATCGATGTTCAGTCTTGCCATCTTTTCTACGGGATTCCTGGCCGCAGTAGTAGATATAATGGTCTTCTGAGTTAAATTTGCCCATTCCTGTCCACTTTAGTTCACTGATTCCTAAAATATCGATGTTCAGTCTTGCCATCTCATTTTTGACCACGTCAAGCTTACCTTAATTCATAGATCTTACATTCCAGGTTCCTATGCAGTATTGTTCTTTGCAGCATCGGACTTTCCTTTCACCATGAGACACATCCACAACTGAGCGTCCTTTCGGCTTTGGCCCAGCCGCTTCACTCTTTCTGGGGTTACTTGTACTTGTCCTCTGCTCTTCCTCAGTAGCATATTGGACACCTTCCGACCTGAGGGGCTCATCTTCCGGCGTCATATCTTTTAGCCTTTTGATACTGTCCATGGGGTTTTCTTGGCAAAAATACTGGAGTGGGTTGCCATTTCCTTCTCCAGGTGGATCACGCTTGGTCTGAGTTCTCTGCTGTGGCCTGTCCGTCTTGGGTGGCCCTTCACGGCATAGCCCACAGCTTCATTGAACTGCGCAAGCCCCCTCGCCACGACAAGGCAGTGATCCATGAGGGGGAATATTAAGTTAATAAGCCTTATTTTTAGCTAAAAAGATCGTGATATGTATTAGCTTTCCTTTCCAGGATAGCTGTAAGTACATGTAAGTACATTCAGGTGGGTAGTCATGTTGGTCTGAACAAATAGAACAAAGTTCTTGAAGAAGTGTGCATCCACATGAAAGCTTATACCCAGAATTAAACTTCGTTGGCTTTAAAGATGCCACTGGACACAAACTTTACTCTGTAAGTATATGTGTTTTCCATTTCTTGGAAGAAATGGGAGTAAACTCCCATGTTACAATCCAACAAACTGATATGGGTGGGGGTACTCAGATATGGTCAGATCAGACCACAAAATCTGTATGCGTTTAAATGAAGGGCAAGTTCTGTGTGCGGATCTTTTCCCGGGTTAAAAGAACAATCGGGGGGGGGGGCATATTAGAATAGGGACTTGACTGACTCCTATGCTGGTGTAAGAGCAGTTTATGCTGACACAGGGCACTGGCAGCAGTATGCTGCTGAGTCCCACCGGTCCAGGGGTACTGCAGCCACACACTGGCAGAGCAACAGCACAAACACTGCTCTAGGGGTTGTGGTGGCAGATGGCTTCCAAAGTGTTTTCAGTGTGGGAACACCTCCTCCAGCAGGTGCAAAGTTGCACCAGCAAAAATGGCATTGTAGCCCATTGACAGTCATGGTAAATTCAAATCCCCTCCCCCTCCCACAGCTGTGGCCATGCCCACAGGACCCCAAGCAGCTCAGGATACTAAATCTGCACCCAATCAGCACACTCCTCCATGCCGTGCCCCTCCTTGGGACCCAATCACGACCCACCACCTCATAAATGGTTCCGGGAGGTCATCCTAGAATTCGGAGTTCAGGCCCATGGCATGGAATGCTGCCTGACAACTCCCTTCTGTGTGGACTTAGAGTGGGCACACATGCACCCTGGTGGTGGGCACAACACAGACAGGGCACTAGCACTGTTGGGTGAGCACCTGGAGGGAATGCACCACAGGGAGAGCAAATTCCACATTTAGTGGCTGACCTCTCCCAGATTTCAGCCTGCAGAGATACGCCAGACCCTCCACTGGGATCCCAAGGGGCTGCAACATCTGAACAGGTAAGCAAGGTTCCCAGTCCCCTTCCCCCATGCCTACCACAGTGGCATCAAGCCACAGTGGACATAGCGTCTCCCCCTCCCAAACTCAGCAGCCATGCGGGCAAGCAGTGGGCCCCCAGGCACACATGGATGTCACATAACAGGCAGTTATGGGGGAAAGCCGACAGGAGATGAAAAGTCTCTGGTTCGGGTTGGCTCATCTGAGAGAGGTGAGGGGGTACCGGTTGCTTTTCTACAGGGAGGTGGATTGAAATTGTCCACAGAGGCCATGGCTGGTGACATGGACTGCCGGACAACGACTCGAGATAGCAAGAGGAAGGATGCAGGCTTAACTTGTAAGGGAAATTACAGCTGTTTCTATACAAATGCTAGAAGTGTCCGAGGTAAAATCGGGGAGTTGGAGTGCTTGGTGTCGGAGGGAAAAATAGACATTGTGGGTATTTCTGAAACTTGGTGGGATGAGGAAAATCAGTGGGACACAGTGATTCCCGGTTATATATTATATCGGAAGGATAAGGGGGGGAAGGGTTGGAGGTGGGGTAGCTCTGTATGTCAGAGAGGGTATAAAGTCTAGAAAGATTGAGAGGCTAAGTGAATTGGATTCGCTTCTGGAAGTTCTATGGGTTGAAATAGGGGGGCCAAAAGGAAACTTAACACTGGGAGTTTGTTATCGCCCACCAGATCAAAAGATAGAGGAGGATTATAAAATGATGAATGCCTTAAAGATAGCAACTAGACAAAAACACTGTGTAATAATAGGTGATTTTAACTACCCACACATTGATTGGGTCAATATGTGTTCTAGCCGGGAAAAAGAGATTGAGTTTCTAGACACTCTAAATGACTGTGCTATGGAGCAGATGGTCACGGAACCTACCAGGGGAGAGGCGATCCTTGATTTGGTCCTAAGTAACACTCAAGACCTGGTGAGAGATGTAAAAGTGATTGCACCGCTTGGAAACAGTGATCATAATGTTGTTGAGTTCATCATTTGTACAAATAGAGAATTGGCCAAAAAGACTCACACAACCATTTTTAACTTTAAAAGGGGTAATTTCTCTGATATGAGGGGACACGTGGGGAGGAAACTGAAAGGAAAAGTAGAAAGGGTCAAAACAATTGGGGAAGCTTGGGATCTATTTAAAACTACGATCCTAGAAGCTCAAAAAATATATATTCCGCAGGTTAGGAAAGGCACAAACAGGTATAGGAAAAAGCCTGCATGGTTAACAAACAGAGTAATGGAGGCTGTAAAAAGTAAAAAGAATTCCTTTAAGCAGTGGAAAGCTAGTCACAGTGAGGCTGATAAAACGGAACACAGGCTATGGCAAATAAAATGCAAGTCTGAGGTCAGGCAGGCAAAAAGGGAATATGAGGAGCATATAGCAAAAAACGTAAAAACCAACAATAAAACTTTCTTCAAATACATTAGAAACAGGAAACCAGCCAGGGAGGCAGTGGGGCCCTTGGACGACCAAGGGGTAAAAGGAGTATTGAAGGATGATAGGGAAATGGCTGAGAAGCTAAATGCATTTTTTGCCTCCGTCTTCACTGTGGAAGATGAGAAGTGCTTGCCCACTCCAGAACCACTGATTTCAGGAGGGGTGTTGAAAGACCTGAGTCAGATTGAGGTGACGAGAGAGGAGGTCCTAAAACTGATAGACAACTTAAAAACTGAAAAATCACCAGGCCCAGATGGCATACATCCGAGAGTTCTGAAAGAACTCAAATGTGAACTTGTAGATCTCCTGACAAAGATATGTAATCTTTCCTTAAAATCTGCCTCCATTCCTGAGGATTGGAAGGTAGCTAATGTCACTCCCATCTTTAAAAAGGGTTCCAGAGGAGATCCGGGAAATTACAGGCCAGTCAGTCTGACGTCGATACCGGGTAAATTGGTGGAAACCATTATTAAGGAAAGAATTAGTAGGCACATAGATGAACAAAACCTATTGAGGCAGACTCAGCACGGTTTCTGTAAGGGAAGATCTTGTCTCACTAACCTGTTAGTGTTCTTTGAGGGGGTGAACAAACATGTGGACAAGGGGGATCCAATAGATATTATTTACCTTGACTTCCAGAAAGCTTTTGATAAAGTTCCTCATCAAAGGCTCCTAAGTAAGCTCAAAAATCATGGGATAGAAGGACAAGTCCTTTTATGGATCAAAAACTGGCTAGTTCATAGAAAACAGAGAGTGAGTGTAGGTGGGCAATTTTCTCAGTGGAGGGTGGTAAGCAGTGGGGTACCGCAGGGATCAGTACTTGGTCCACTGCTTTTTAACTTGTTCATTAATGATTTGGAGATGGGAGTAAGCAGTGAAGTGGCTAAATTTGCGGATGATACAAAGTTGTTCAGGGTGGTGAAAACCAGTGAGGATTGTGAGGCACTCCAAGGGGATCTGTCAAGGATGGGCGAGTGGGCGTCAACATGGCAAATGGGGTTCAATGTGGCCAAGTGCAAGGTGATGCACATTGGAGCCAAAAATCCTAAATATAAATACACATTGATGGGGTCTGAACTGGCAGAGACTGAGCAAGAGAGAGATCTTGGAGTTGTAGTGGATAACTCACTGAAAATGTCGAGACAGTGTGTGACTGCAATAAAGAAGGCCAATGCTATGCTGGGGATTATTAGGAAGGGTATTGAAAACAGATCAGCCAATATAATAATGCCCCTATATAAATCAATGGTGAGACCTCATTTGGAATACTGTGTGCAGTTCTGGGCACCACACCTTAAAAAGGATATTATAGCTTTGGAAAAAGTGCAGAAAAGGGCAACTCGAATGATAAAAGGGTTGGAACACTTTCCCTATGAGGAAAGGTTAAAGCGCTTAGGGCTCTTTAGCTTGGAGAAAAGACGACTGAGGGGTGACATGATCGAGGTTTATAAGATTATGCATGGGAAAGAGCAGGTAAAGAAAGAGGTACTTTTCTCCCTTTCTCACAATACAAGAACTCGTGGGCACTCCATGAAACTGCAGAGCGGTCGGGTTAGAACGGATAAAAGGAAGTACTTCTTCACCCAAAGAGTGATTAACACATGGAATTCACTGCCACAGGAAGTGGTGGGTGCTACAAGCATGGACGGCTTCAAAAGGGAATTAGATAAGCATATGGAGCAGAGGTCCATCAGTGGCTATTAGCCACAAGGTATAGCTAGGGGCTCTGGGGCAAGTGATGCTCTGTCTTCTTGGTGCTTGGGGGGGGGTCAACAGTGGGAGGGCTTCTAATGTCCTGGCCCCACTGCTGGACCTCCTGATGGCACTGGTATTTCTGGCCACTGTGTGACACAGAGTGTTGGACTGGATGGGCCTTTGGCCTGATCCAACATTGGCGTCTCTTATGTTCTTATGTTCTTATGTTCTTATTGCACCAGCCCAAGGCAGCTGTCATGGGAGGGGGGCCACTGTGATGGTAAGGGACTAGGCTGCTCGCCTAGCTAGGTGGCAAACACACACACCCCCGGCCAAAGCCTGCAGCGGCGGGCAAACATACCCAACCTACGTGCTGGGCGATTCTGCATGAGGGCCATACCCTTTTCCATCCAGGTGCAGTATACCCTGAAAATGCTAATGCCATTCCTCTTCCATTACAGGGAGGTACTAACAGGATGGCAACTCAGGTGAGGAGAGTGCAGAAACCGTCACCCAGGGGGCTCCCTTGTAGCACTGGAGCTCCAGATGGGGCGCCCCTTTCACCACATGCAGGCTTCTGTGGGACTGCTGATGGCCATTCACTCTGCCATGATTGAACATTGCCAGCTGATCCTGCGACTGTTTTGGCCCATATTTAGGTGCCGATCTGACAGAGAGAGGCAACACCCCAGCTGTGCAGCCAAAACACCATCACGTGCTCATGCCGCTGCAGAAGCTGCCATTTTTTGGAGGAGAGCCCATATGTGGCCCAGATACATCCAGCATCCTGGTCATTCCCTCCCCACTGGCATTGTGGAGGTGCTCCTAGTCAAGGGCGTAGACTTTCCAATTTTCCGGGGGGGGGGGCTGGGGCTTGGCCAGAGGCATTGCTAAGTCATTAAAAGAACTGGGACCCAATGACATCATAGGGAGGAGCTAGTGACATCACAGGCATGGTCATTATCTATGGAGGTGGACCCATGTGGGATTTAGGGATGGGCTCCCCAGAAATTTAGGGAGGCCTGGGAACCGCCCTAGCAATGTCCCTGGGCTGGGCTAACCCCAGGAACAGTTGCCTTCTTAGAACACTGCTTAGAAACTTAGAAAGCCCCCCACACACCCCACACTGGAATAAGAACATAATATCAGGCCATACCACATTGCAATAAAGCCCCTACAACTTTATACAGAAATACTGAGCTTCCCTACCATTTGCCACAACTAGCCCACCACACAACCAGGATCAAGACTCCTAAGTGGACC
>NW_015175366.1:1061243-1080635 GCF_001447785.1 Gekko japonicus
CCTCCCCCTCCCGGGCTTGCGGAGCCCGCCCTCTCCTCGCCAGGCACACCCGGCTGCTGCACGTGGGAACCGGGGCCAAACTCTCCCGGCAGGCTGCTCAGTCCCCGCCCCCAACAAAGCGCGGGGATTACAAGGTCCGGCATCCTCTGCGGCAGCAGCCCCCTGGCGATCTCTCTCCCTCCCTCCCCCCCGCCGACAGAGGGGACCAGGAGGAGGAGGAGGTGCTGAGCTGGCTGGACGAGCACAGCCAGGGCGACCACCCCCAAACTGGCAAAAAAAAGTTTTTAAAAAAAGTTTAAAAAAACTTCCGCTTTCAAACCGGGAAGAGGGATGGGTTTTGTTTTTGCAAGCATCACAAGCCCCGGGGGAGGCTGAGACTCCCCCGGAAAATTTCGGAGGTAGCCCCCGCCCCTGCGCCCCCCTGAACTCTACGCCTATGCTCCTAGTGACAAAAGTCCAAGCAGGCTACCTGTCGCAGGGGTCACGCTTCCCTGGGAACCACTCCATTATCCCTGGATCCCTTTAATAAAGTTGTGCCCATCTGAGGGGCTGGTGTCTGTTGGGGACCCATGGTGGAGGGAGAGGCAGGAGGGTGCTGAGGAAGCAGCAAGGACTTGATGGGCACAACAGGTGTGGGGGGGTCTCATCCTGGCAAGACTGCAGCCACAGAGATGGACACAGATGGGTGGGAGGGTAAGGCAAGGGGACAGGCTGCTGTTCCCCCCAGCCACAGCCACACAGCACACAGGCACAACTGGCGGGTCAACCAACTCACCTTGCGCATAAAGGGAGGGAAGCGTCCTGGGATGGTCGCTTTTGGAGTGGCCCTGGGGGAGGTGGCTGAACCTGGTGGACTGGTGTGGCCTGACAAGGAGTGCTGAAGCCATTGTTGGAACAAAGCTGTTGGCATAAAGGCTCACCACCACAGTGAAGTTCAACCAATAGTTGAAAGCACTGTAGAGCAGATATGGTCAGTTTCAGAGGACATAGCCCACTGGAACCCCCTGAGGGCCATCTGGATCTCAACTATCCCAGGGAATATTTGGGTATGCAAATAAGGAGCTTGAACAGCAAATGACGGCAACAACATCGGCTGCCCACAGCACTAGCGATGGGCACTGTGCACGGTGCATGTATTGCCCTTTCAGATGTCTCTCAAAAAGCACAGCCACCATGACAGTAAATGCCATCACTTCTCATTAGGAGCTGTGTTCCAGAAACATACAAACATCCTGGGGCCAGCACCCACAGAGCTAGTACTATCCTCTAGTCGTGGGGTGGGTGCAGGGGGCCTGCACCATGGGGGAATTGGTCATCTGCATGGATGTGTGGTCCCATGATGAACCCCCCTTTCTCCATTTTGCTTGCAGGAGTTATACCTCAGCCATCCAGCCAGAGGTGCGACTGACACATGGCTTAACTGTCTCACCTGGTAGAAATTCCTGGCTCTGTAGTCACTGCTGTCCCTTCCCTTTTTCAAAGGATCCTAATCAATGTGAAAAACAGAATGGAAGACAGGGCCGGGTCACCTCCTGGCCGTAGCCATGGGGACTCGAGGGTCCCAGATGTGCATGGCCCTCATGGCAGCAACCTCACCAGCCCCTCTGGATGCCAGAGGCCACCATGGCTCCAGCAGCTGTGGCACAGGCATGTGTCCATAGAACTGACCGAGCCCTGTATCTGGCCAAGTGTGCCCAGGGGCAGCGCTGTACTCAGTTCATACGGGTAAGCAGAGCACTCTGTCAGTTTCAATTACACCTGAATGGAGGCATGCGCTGGGGAGGGAGTGAATATGGGGTCAGTTGCACCCCCACACACCATGGTGGGGTTCATGTGTCATGGGCAGGGCACCAGCGGATCCATCATTCCCCACCTGGGTGAGGGGAGGCCCCCCGACTGCCAGCTTGTCCATCGGGATGTCTCTGCTGCCAGATGTGTGCCTGCTCAAGATGGCTTCTAAGGTCCGGCCGTGACAGCTTGGAGTCCAGTAGCAGCCAGAGCAGCCAGGTACCAGCTTCTGCCCCTGCTTCTGTCACTCAGCCCTCTCCGCCCCTGCCAGTGACAGACCCTTGGCTTGGTCTCCTCGACTCATGACTCCCATTGGTCCTGTCTGTCCTGTCTGTCACACTGCCCCCACCTTGTAACGATGCTGGAACGGAATGCTGTGGCGGGAGCATCATGAACCACCAGAGCAGTGCCAGGCAACACTGTTGGGGCACCCTTTTTCCCATTTAGCCACCGTGTAACCATTCCCTTAGGGAGATGGCTAGTGGTGCCGCAGCTGCCCCAGCACAGGCACAACACAAGATTGTTCTGCCCATTCCTCTGTGGGAGTAAATGGAGGTAGCTGGGTTACCAACCTCCAGATAGGGCCAGGGGTTCTCCAGAAGTTACAGCTGATCTGCAGACAAAGAAAACTAGTTCCCCTGGAGAACATGGCTGCTTTGGAGGGTGAACTCTGCAACATCAACTCCCTGTTTAGCTCCGTCCCCTCCACAAACTCCACCCTCCTCAAGCACTGCTCCTCACATCCCCAGGAATTTCCCAAGCTGGAGATGGCAACCCTAGATTCAGCTCCCTGTTGTAAGGCAGCTCTTTATATGCCCGAGCATTTCTAATGGGTGCCTGCATAATTTTTCCTTCAAGCCTTCCAAGGAATACAGTGCCAGCTCCTTGGATAGCTTCTTCCATTATTGCTGGTCACCTCTGTTAGGTTTTTGCTTAAACCCATTGCTTCTTATAATAAGGATATGAATGTGGTAATCAATTGCTCTCCTTCCTTCCACTGTCACCTTTTTGAAAAACTGGAAATCTCTATGTTGATTTTTAGAATAGTCTGCTAACTGAAACCTCTCAATCTGCTCTTTCTAGCTATGGAGTAAAAAAATCGTATTAGGCACATATACGCTGCAAAGTATGAAATTAGGGGTATGCAAAGGTAATCAGATCTTCTGAATTTTTTTGAGCCAGTTTCTTTAATAAGACAATTAAAGTTAATCGTATTACTCAGTCCAAAGTAATTTCCATAGGTTTCAATGAGAGACACATTTCCAGAGGTACATCTGTCATCCTCTGATGCCAATTGGAATGACATCTACAGGTTGTATTTTCACCCAAGTGGTCCTGCCTGCCAAACTGCAGAGAGATATGAGAAAGTACCTTATTTTAGATGCAATTCAAATTAGTTCTTGCCTGCGGTTACCAATAGAAGCTTGTCCCTGGGTGCCTAGCACGCAGGCATAGCCCCAGAGAACGTAATAGTTAAATGACTAGCAGAAAATGGAAATGCTGTGGCACAGAAATGTCAGTTGGGACAATTCTATTCATTTGGCAGACTGGTAAAATTCTTGTGGTTGTTCAATATCCATGTCACACAGATACATGTCTAATCACTTTCTTTCTTTACTGTCCCCCTGCCACCTGTTGCCCAGGAAACTGAAACCAAATTGGAAGGCTTTTGTTCACACAAGTTGGAAATAATTTAGTTTTGATTAAGAGCATTTATAATAGTAATGTATTACTATTGTATTGAATCTGATTTTGATTCGTAAACTTCTGACTACAAGTCTCTACACAAAACTATAAAGTTGACTATCAGAAACAGCCTTAAAGGTAAATATGTATCCACATGTTCCTGAGTGGCTTCTAAATTTAAGAGCTATAAAAAATAATAATAAAGCACACAAGCTTCAAACACAAGACAATAGAAAATGCCTTTTATTTTAAGCTAGCAAAATAGAATTGGGTGTTTAACATGAAGATTAATGAGTTGCTAAAGGAGTAATGAAACAAGTTATACACTTGTGAGGAGAGAAGGACAAGATGCCATTGCTCTAAGCAAATGAGATGTTATTTCCTGACCCACAATATAAGGTACTGTGTGTCAGATTGAAAGCAGGGGTCGGTGTAGCAAGATTCCTAGTCTAGAAGAATGTGGCTTTCCATCAGGGAGGCTATGGAGCACCTGAATGAAACTCTAGATTTTTTCCCATACCAACTTCAAGAAATAACATCTGATCTGGTCCGAGAAACATCTGTCCTTCCCCCCAATTCAGTTGTTCTAAATTTCTGTTTTGGTAAACCTGCTTATTTTTTTTTGATTCTGAAAAGTACGCAGACGGAGAGTGATTTCAGCGCAGACGGAGAGTGATTTCAGCTTAGCGTACTTTATTAGATCGGGAACAAGACAACTTTAGCCGGCTCGCAGGCTATTCCCCGCGAATAGCCTGCCACCCATAACACACACCCATTTCCCAATAGGTTATTTACAGTGTCCGAGAGTCCCATAGGCTCTCGGCCGGGAACCTAGCCCACTGATTGGCACAGGCTAGGATCCGCATAGTCCATTGTCTCTTTGAGCAAAACTCGATGTTTGTGTTTGACTGCGTGGAGCCCAAGCTGGCCACACGGTCTGAACTGGATATATTACAGATTCATAGAATCCATATGCCATTTTATCCAGAGGTCATTTCGGGGGGGAACGCAGGGGAACACAGTTCCCTCGGGTGAGGTGCAGGGGTGCGGGGCACACGACGAAGCCCCGCCCCTTCTTCCGGCCGCCCCCTTCTTCCAGCCTCATTCTGTTGCAGAAGGAGGAAGAAGCAGGAGGGTAAGTTGGCGTCCTCCCCCTCTGCCTGGCCGAGGCCACTCCACGTGGCCTCCGCAAGGACTCCCAACCCCATCCAGGAGCTTCCCCAAGGTAGCTGTTGCTGCAAAATAGTCCAAGAGTTCAAACAGCACCTTTAAGACTAACAAATAGCACCTTTAAGACTAACCTTTAAGACTAAGACTGAGTGGTGGGTGTGGCCTTATGACACACTTCCGGTGATGGCAGGGGGTGTGGCCTTATGACACACTTCCGGTGATGTCAGGGGGTGTGGCATATGCTAATGAGTTATGCTAATGAGTTCCCCTAGCTCTTTTTCTACGAACGACCTCTCTTCCAATGTACTTGCCACCACAAACACTATTCTGTATTAGTGTTAGCAACTGCACAAATATTTTTTCTGTTTTCAGTGATCTATGCATATGCAGAAGAACCCAAGTATTGGCATGCATGTCACTGTTTCTTCCAAGGTGAGGTTGCAAAACAATTATAGCATCTCACTTTCTCATGCAGCTTTACTATCTTCTCTTTGGGTTGAACTGTAGATACTTCCTCTTCTCAAAGTTAGAAGTTCCCCAACTGTTCTTGCTGAATCTCAGAGTCTTGATGTGTATGTACATATGAAATGTAGTATTGTAAGAAAACAGTTTGGAGCAGAATCTTTTTGGTCTTGATTAGTCGGTCACAACTACCAACCATTTGTTAACTCTCATAACTTGCATGACAGTTTAGTTCATCTTTATTAAGGTTTATTGGGTGAAAGTCATGTGAGTGACTGTGTCAAAAGCCTTGATGAATGTTTCTACTGTATTTGCAAAAGCATTGTCTTGCAGGTTACAAGCACAGTTTGTTGTATTCCACTGCTTGTTTGGTTTTGTCTTGGCACCATTGTGCTACATCAGTCTATCCATCCTTAATGACCTGATTGCTTGCTATTTGCTGTGATTCTTCCCACTGATTTTCAGATGTGATTGACAGAATGTGGGCTTCGTTCATATGGCAGCAATGCTTAAGGGACCCAAATAAACAGATCTCTAACACGCATAATTCTTTCAGAATCAATAGGATTACTCCTATTTAAGTAATTTAAAGATTTTTTGGGAGGGGGATTCCTATAAAAGTACTGGGGATCTCAGAAACCCAGTGAATAAATGTTAGACCTGATGCTAAAATGTTTAAAACACAGTATTTGAGGCAAATACTTTGCTTCTGATCCTGATTTCAAAAACTACCATGCTTTTGAGAAAAAATTTTTTGCTCATATGAAGGAGCTCTATCACTGGAAAAGTCAAATAGTATTGTTTGGCAAAGGCCATATCTAGAACACATTCAGTCAAAAATATGGCTCCCATGGATTTTATACTAATAAACACCCAGGGGAGATCAGTTGTATTGAACGTCATAATTATAATACTGTGAGTTCCCAATTCAGCCTCTTTCAGTAACGTTCAAATATTCTGTAAAAGTAAAAGTAATATTCTGTAAAAGTAAGTTTTTAGGGAGCTGTACGTTAGCTGTTCACATGTTAACAGAAAATTGGCTCTACTAGTTCAGATTAAATATTATTGCCCTGAATTAAAACCTGCATATGACTGGTGGTAAAATGAACTTGGTTTCACTGTGATTTTTACAGTTCAAACATCTTGCTGAGCTTCAAAATCCACTCTTGTACACATGTGACAAAATTACAGAAGCAATCCCTGGTTATTACAGTGACATCAATAAGTGATATGTTTGTTTTTTAGCTGACTTGTGTTCTGATCAGTCTTTACTTAGAGATTTGTCTGGTTTTTATTTATATCTTACATGACATGCACTGTAGCTCCCTCTTACATGAGCCAAGAATGACGTACATAAAATTTAATGGTTAGACTGTAATAGGCCCACTGAAATCATACTGAAGTCCAAAGAACCCGTGGTTCTGAGAGGCTGCCAGAGAAGTGGAAGGTTCAAAGCTCTATGGGCAAGAAAAGTTTAGCACTCTTAGGCCTCAACCACAAGCTTTTTTCACTTGAGCTCAGTGAGTCCCAGGTGGCCCATGACAGAATGCACTAAAAATATTAGAAGACCAAAGCTGAAATCACACTCTTTTGCTGCACAGGTTTCACCATACCACCAGCAAATGTGTTTAAATGCAAACAGATTAACCAATCTTCTTCACCCTTATGAATGCCAACTCCCAGGATAGAACCAGAACTTAGTTACTGTCTGTCCACAGAATGTAGGCTTGGTAACTTGGTAGATTTTGATTATCTTTGCACTTAGATATGCTATAATATGTATCAACAGCAAAAACAGAACAGGCAAAAATTAAACAGGAAAAACGGCTGCTCTGGATTAAAGGATAAAAATGGAAATAGAATAGAAGTAGAATAAAAAAATTGCATATGTTGAAAATTTTACAACACTGGATTTACCTGTTGAGTCATACTTTTAAACATTTATCTCTTTCTGCTTAGTTTGGAATATGAGAAGTACTAGGATTTGTGTTGCCCAGCGATTATTCCCTTGTTCGCACATCTCATTTGTATGAGAGCTGCTTGTAGTTATAAAAGAAAATTACACTAAACACATATAGTTACTCTCTTCTTATTACTTAACAATGTCCGGGGTATGTTTTGTCCATAAATCATTCTGTCTATATTGTATTAGTTTGTATACAAATCATATGCCACAATAACTGGATACTAATGCTTGTTTACCATGTAAAGACCACTTCTCTATTGTCACGGTATGTAGAACCATGTAGTGAAAGGGTCATTGCAGTACTATTTCATGTCAACCTTATGTATGTTACCGTGCTCAGAGATGTGGTAAGAGTCACCACCTCATATGGATAGGTGCTACATTAATAAGGTACCCAAATACTTAAATGTATCCCACAGTAACATGAGTAACCACCAAATGACAAGTGCTCATTTCTAGTCAGCTTTTGAGAACTGTTTAAAGGACCATAACACAGGTAAAAGCTCCAAACTGAAGACAGTTTTCAAAATGGCCCTTTTCACGTTATCATTCTAAACTGGACGTTATTCGTTGTTGGCCTGATTTCAAGAAAAGCAATACAGGGACGGGGGTTTCATACAGTGAATTTCCTTCTGTTAATTAGTTGTCTCTGAAGTGCTATGGTTGTTTCAAACAGTTCCGCTTTCCCCCCACTCTTTTTTGCTGTACGATCTTCCAGGGCTCTTTTTGTAGAAAAAGCCCAGCAGGAACTCATTAGCATAATAGACCACACCCAACAGCAGGAACTCATTAGCATATTGGGCCACACCCCTGACAGCACAGCTCATTAGCACATTAGGCCGCACCCACATGTTACCAAAAGTGTGGTTATCCAGCCACACCCACCTTTTGCTTCTGTTTACCTTGTTTGTTGTCAAAACCCAGGGCCTTTTTTTGTAGCAGGAACGCCTTTGCATGTTAGGCCACATACCCCTAACGTAGCCAATCCTAATGAGTTTCTGCTGTTGGGTGTGGCCAATTATTCTAATGAGTTCCTGCTGGGCGTGGCCAACTTGGGAGCCAGCCGGAACTCCGTTCCTGTGCGTTCCTGCCCAAAAATAGCCCTGGATCTTCCTCTGACATTTCAAAATGTTCTAAGGTGAGCAATATGCAGTCAGTGCAGTCAATGCATCTCAATGGTGTTAGAATGTTAAAAATAAAGTCTGAGGAAGATTTTGCAGCAAAAAAGGTGGGGAAAAGTGGCACTGTGGGAAGCACTATGGACGTTTTAAACAGTACACCACAGTGATTCAGAAACACAACAAAGGGGTTAAAAATGGAAAAAAGCAGTTTCCCTCAAAAGCCATTCAACTATGCTTTGCTAACCTGACGCAAGCAGGTTTGTATGAACAGGTAAATAAA
The DNA here is from genome assembly GCF_001447785.1 of Gekko japonicus. Lineage (NCBI taxonomy): Eukaryota > Metazoa > Chordata > Lepidosauria > Squamata > Gekkonidae > Gekko > Gekko japonicus. The sequence goes on from NW_015175366.1 coordinate 1,069,717, forward strand.
TTCCGTTAGCAGCTGGTTATTAAAATAGGTCTGTCTGAAATGACAGAAAAAATACATTAGCAACCAGTTACTAAAATAGAATACAAAGGCAGTTTGAGAAGGGTCAATGTGATTTTATTCTGTCATTCTTCCATGTTCAAGCATTTCTCTGTACATATGTGTATACATTCAAATGTAAACATAATGAAAAACAGAAAACTAACAATTAGTTTAGGACATGGTTACCTGAGATCCTATCAAAGTGGGAGCACAGCCAAAAGAATGATAAGGAAATGCGTTCTCATGTGAACTTTCTTACCATTGTAAATGATGCTATAAAATTCAACATTTATACTTGGTTGAATATGAATAATTTACAGGCATTTTCCCCTTGTCATTGTACTATTCCAAGGGGTTCATACCAAAGATCAATCAACTAATGGCCAGACCTAAATTCCTGCTCTAGATTTCAGTGCTTCATATAAGAATATGTGCCTAGGGAACTGAGGTCATAACCTTGCATGGCCTCAGCAATACTTGTTCATGTAGCAGAGAACGAATTTGAGGAATTAATTCCCATAAAAAGCTGTGATAAGTTTCCAGAGAAGTCTAATTCAGATCTTCCAATGTAAATTAGGTAGGAACAATCAGGGGACCCTTGTGGACTTGTGTAGGGCATCTTGTTTTCCCCTGTCCCACTGTTTCCTCTTTCCATTCCCTGAAAGCCTCCGTAGCCTCTCCCCTTTTCCTGATTCCTGCTCTCCTTCCCACCTACCAGCCAGCCTACACATGAACACATGAAGCTGTCTTATACTGAACCAGATCAATGGTCCATCAAGGTCAGTATTACATACTCAGACTGGCAGTGGTTATCCAGGGTCTCAGGCAGATGTCTTTCACATCGTCTCCTACCTGGTTCTTCTGAGTGGAGATGCCAGGGATTGAACCAGGCACCTTCTCCATGCCGGGCAGATGCTCCATGCCAAGCAGATGCTCTAGCACTGAGCGTGGTTCCTGCTTTTATCTGCCTCCCTGTTTTCAGCTTTCACTCATTCCTTCCCCTGGCAGACTCTGCCCAGGAGAACTGTGGCCAAGTTGTACTTTGCTGGCCACCAGGCAGGACCCAATTGCATAGTGCTGGCTGGGTCAGGCCCAGTTCCACCATGGGAAATGCACAAGGACTTGTGGGGGGCACCTCACTTTCCCTTCTATCCCACTCCCCACTATTTCTTCTTTTCCTTTTCCTGGCAGTCCCCATGTTCTCACTTTCCCTGCATTCTTCTCTCCTTCCCATTCATCAACCAATCTATCTTTTATCATCAGCTATATTTATTATTTATTTACTTCATTTTTACCCTGCCTTTCTTCCAGGTGGGGACCCAAAACAGCTTACATCATTCTGTCCTGCATTTTATCCTTATAACAAAGCAGTGAGGTAGGTTAGGCTGCGAGTTTGCACTAACAGTATCTAAGACTTGAAGGCTTGCAATACCATTGTAGTTGCCTAGCAATGGCCACAGAGGGCACTTGTTTCTTAAAGATACAGGTGCTGCTTCTATTATTTTTTGGGGGGAAGTTTAACTCCCGATATTTTTTGTTTGATAGATTTCAGATTTTTGTGCAAACCCGGAGCTTTTTTTTTAGTTTTGTAGAAAGATCAGTCTTGTCTGTTCATGGTTCCAGTCACTGGATTTAAGTACTCACATATGGGGCCATTTTCAAAATTAGATACATTGACAATGATGGTACTGTGATGTGCACCAGTGGTATACTTTTGATTACCAGATGCTAGAGACAAAATAGAGGGGATAATTGTCATTGTCATTTCCAGAATGTTAGCTTCCCAGAGCATTTGGTGACCTCTGTCGGAAACAAAGTACAGGAGATGTGTATGATTCAGCACAGCAATGTTATGTTCCTAAAGGTTTGAGAAAGGGAGAGTCATTACAGGAATCAAAGCCAAGCCTCTGTTCCTCCATTACTCTGAATAGGGTAGCTCTAGTAGGTGTGAGACAGTGGCACCAGTTCCATCCCTGCAGCTTTGGAACCTCTGTATGATCCATAGATGATGTTGTCTAAGCCTCAGATTTTAATCCTTTGTAGATGGATCCCACAGTAACACATTACCCATTACTCATTCTGACAGAAAGGTGGACAATGTGTCTGACACTGAGAATGTTAATAAGTATTATTTTGCTTTGTATAGATGTATTAATCATCTTTGCCAATCACAGAAAGAGTTTCTCTTGGAAATAATTCATTTTCAGGATTCTTAATGAGCGGTTGAAAAGTCTGTAGAGACCGGTCTCATTTTTTTTACTTGTACAGATAACAGCTGGGAGGACAATTTGTACGAAGACTGTGGCTCTAGGTAAAATGGATTTGAACCCACCTACTGTTTTCTTAATATAAATAGCCCACCCCCATAGTTTTATTTCTGCTGGTACAGAAAATATACAGCAAAATTTATAAGCGGCATCTTGCCTTTGAGAGCTAGAAAAGAGTCCTGGGAACCAGACAGAGGCCATGAGTTGGCTAGATCTGTTTTCAGGTGTAATAACAGAAAGTTCATGTTTTTAAAAGCAAGAACACATGTTGGCATACAGTTACTTCTCTTTTTCCATGTTTGTCTTAAAAAACACATTAAATGCATGCCATGAATGCAGCAGTGTTACAAACTTGTCTGTTTTGTAGCTGTTTGATCTAATTTTGTATATTTGCTTCTGCATCCTTTGTTTTCTGTCTATCTGCTTACCTTTAAAGCCCTATATGGTCAGGGGCCGACATAACTGTGGGACCGCCTTTCCCCATATGTACCCCAGCGAGCACTGCGTTCAGGGTCCCAAAATCGACTGACCCTCCCAGGCCCGAAAGAAGCTAAACTGGCCACAACCAGGGCTAGGGCCTTTTCACTGGCGGCTCCATACTGGTGGAATGAGGAGATCAGGGCCCTGCAGGACTTGATGCAGTTACGCATGGCCTGCAAGACGGAGCTCTTCCACCAGGCCTTTGGTTAAGGAGCTGCTACCACCACCCAATATACCATCATTAACATTATTAGAGCCCATTCCCTGGTTTTCATCATTTACTGCTAGTGGCAGCATCTGCTGCATATAACGATTAAGGAGCTGAGAAACATAACAGGTTGTAGAACATATTGATGATTGTACCTCCATCTTTAACTATTTATATCTATTTAGCTAGCATTTTATGATTGTGGAATGTTTTAAACTGGTTCTGTCTATGTTTACAATTGTCTATTTATATTTTATCTTTTGTAAGCCGCCCTGAGCCTGCCTCGACGGGGAGGGTGGGGTATAAATTCAACTACTAAATATAAATAATACATAAATCTGTCAGTATGCCTGTGTTTTCTGCTATATAGCAAGTATCACTGCTGGGGAGATGAAGGGGTGGATTGCAGTTAAGAAACTGGCACAGGAGGGAAAGGGTGAAACACACCTCCTCACTTCCTCCAGTTCCAGGGCCCCAGTGTGATCGCCTCTTCCGTTTTGGCTGCTTTTTGCCATGGTAGAACTTAATACAGATCTCCAGGTCTAGATGGTCCTCAGGATACACTTCATGCATCTGATTCAATGGACTCTAGACCATGAAAGCTTGTAATATAATCAAACCGATAGTATCTTTAAAAATTCAGTATGAGTCATTGTAGAGTTTTACTGCCAAAAGTTGGAAAAACATGCTTTGAAAAACTACACGCAGACCATGTTGCAACAATAATTAATGCAATGGTCTGGGGAAATCTACATAAATTCCTGGCAGTGAGTGCTTTCACGTAAACCATGAGTAATTAATTGGCTTACACAAAACCATCGAATGTTTTGAGGGTGGCAGTTTGGCTTTCTGAAAGCAAGCAGAGCTAGCTGTTAACTTTTTATAATCTATACGCATCTTTTTCAGTCTCACTTTGCCATATAGTTATACTACGATAAAAGTATAGCACTTAAGACGCCCATGCTTTGTCTAAAAATTCAAGCTGAGAGAGTAACTATGGAATGGAAGCTAATGTAGCTGCATGTCCTGAGTAATTATATTTCCAGTGATGATAGCCATTGCATACTAAATGGCAGCACAAATCTTGAAAGCCGTTCTAGTCCAGTGGAAGATATACATTGTCTACATTAAGCAAATATTCCAGTAGGCTTTGTAATAAAAGAGTATAGGACATGGGTGAGGAAGGGATGGTATGGTTACAACCTGTTGAAAAAAGGAGGAGCGCCCCCACTGATTACCAAAAAAAAGCCTATTGTGGGGATCATGGACTAAAGCCATGTGGGATGGGATCTGTAGTAATGAGGAGAAATGGGAAAGATTGAGGAAAAAAAACTGACTTGATCCAACTATATATCTTTCCTTTCTTCATGGCAAAGACCAAAGTAGTTGTATTTTCTTCTGCTATAACATACACCTTTCTGATGCTGAGTGGAGACGTTACCTGTGCTTACCTGCCTTCAGCAGATTGAGGAAGTGTACAGACACAGCAATACTGGAAGACCTCATTGCCCCTAAATAGTTAATGTTGACCAGTATATAAACTATATAGTATATAAACTATCTTAGAAGCCACTGGCAACAGCAGCAAAACTATCCATTCATAGAACTACAAAAAGTTACATAACCAGTGGGCCAGAAACTATATTGTGACAGAAGAAAATGAATGGCTATACCACGACAATGAAAATGCTACTACTGTAAAATAGGGTTACCAGGTCCTGCCTCTTCCCCAGTGGGAGACTTTGGAAGGCATTCCTCTGGAGGGGGAGGGGACGTCCCCAACGTGATGACATCACTCGGAAGTGACAACATCACATTGGGGATGCGCCTGAATCCCAAGTGGCAAATTCGCCACTTGGAACTCATGCGCCCACCCCCTGCTCCTCCAAAAGCATTTAAAGGGTCTCTTTTTTTCTAAAGCATTTATTGAAATTAAATATAACATACAAGAATTGCATGACAGTATACAAAATTCCTGAAGGGTCTCTTTAAATGCTTTTGGAGAGCAGCAGCTGAGCATGCCTGAATCCCAAGTGGTGATTAAGGCATGTGTGACCCCTGCTCTCCAAAAGCATTTAAAGGGACCCTTTAAATGCTTTTGGAGGAGTGGGGGCCCGCACACCTGAATCCCACGTGGCGATTCACTGCAGCCGCCCATCCCCCCACCAGATTTAAAGGGCCCTCCAGCTGATTGGCAAGCTACGTGCTCCTGGGGTGGTCATAGGTGGCTGCTGTTGGGGGCAGGGTTTGGAGGCAGGGCTTCCCCTGCTGGCTAGCTGGCCGGTGGCAGGCAGGAGCCCCTACGGGACCTCCAGCAGTTCCGTGGAGCCGTTAAAATGGAACTGTTTTGCCAGGCGTTCCAATAAGAACTGATTACGCCGGTGGTGTTGCACTAGCACTTTATCATACGATGTATTAGCTGGGATTTTATTGAACTGTATTTTATATTTTGTAATTGTTGGTTTTAACCGAATGTTGGTTTTAAATTGCTTGTAAGCCGCCCTGAGCCGCTTTGGCGGGAGGGCGGGGTAGAAATTTAATAAATTAAATAAAATAATAAAATAAATCAGAGGATCCCCCTCCCCCACCTGGGGAGGGAGGGGGAGAAATTTAATAAATAAAATAAAATAATAAAATAAATCAGAGAATCCCCCTCCCCCACCTGGGGACTGATATCCCTACTGTAAAAGTTATTTTCTGTACATAGTTTTCAAGTTCACTGATTATTAATTTTCCTTTTTCATCCCCTTAGTATTTTATGTAACAGTTCGTATCCCATTATTGGATGGAGATTATTCATGAGCACACATGCACATAGCCTTGAAAACCAGAAGAATTTTAAGCTTCTTTTTTACCCATCTTGGCCATGGAAGGCTAACATCATACTTTTATACAGTGAGTTACTCCATGACAATCAAAGTGAATAAGAGAGACAAATTAGGCAAGATTACCGATTTTGTTATACCTGTGTTAAGGGAAGACCAGAAATCAGTTAAGTGACATTTTCTGTTAACAGAAGGCACTCCTGTTCACAAGGTAGAAGAAGAGGAAGAGATTGGATTTATACCCCGCCCTTCACTACCCAAGGGAGTCTCAGAGCGGCTTACCAACTCCTTTCCCTTCCCCTCCCCACAACAGACACCCTGTGAGGTAGGTGGGGCTGAGAGAGCTCTGACAGAAACTGCTCTTTTTCAAGGACAGCTGTGCCAGAGTTTGCGACTGACCCAAGGTCACATCAGCAGGTGCAAGTGGAGGAGTGGGGAATCAAACCCGGTTCTCCCAGATTAGAGTCCACGCACTTAACCACTACACCAAACTGGCTCTCAGGTAGGCTCCTGCGCCTGTCTTGCTTCCCACTGTAGCCCACCAGTCTCCATGAAATGCTTCTCTTGAGGGCCAGGAACCTCCAAGGAGAAGCACAAGTGACAAAACAGGGCCTGCAGTAGAAGGGAAGAACTGGCAATTGGACCCAACCCACAGAAATCAATTTATTTTTAAACCCACTTATTTTTATTTCTGTTTTAAACTAGCTTGGTCCTATTTCAAATTTGTAACAATGGCCAATTCAAATATTACTGGAGTTGTGTGGGATCCAGCACTCAAGAGTGATACAAAATACTGCACTGATAAGGGATGCTTGATTACCTTAAGTGAACTCACTCAGTGACATTCCATCATCTTGAATTCTGTTTATCAAAACTTTCTTGATCTTCCCTCTTTGTTTTTCTTCTATTTATGCTTCTCCCCCCCACACACGCACACACACACTCACACAACAGTTTGGACTCTTTCCTCCTGTCGGGTGCAACGTAGATGTGATCCTCCCACCTTTTGATTGAATCACTTGCCAGATCATTACAAAATATCTCTAAAATGTGTCTGGTTCTTTTGGTATGCTTCAACTGAATCCTTTGATTACTCTTTCACAGTAGTGCAATTATTCCAGGATGAGCTGTACAAGGTGTACAGATGGCAGAAGGTGCTCCAGTTAGCACAAGGGTGAGAAATCATTTAAGGGTTGAATCCAGTAGGTTCCAAACTGTCCTTCGAGATTATTCAGTTGAGTCTGCCAGCTCTCCTTTTAAAGCACTCATGGCTTACTGGAGTGGGAATCTATCATAAGTAACTGAAACAAAGGGTTTTAGCTTTGTTTAGCTTTAGATGTGTGAGGGTGATGAAGAAGCAGGGATATTTATTTATTCAGCTTATATCCCACTCCTTTCCCTGCCAAGCAGGGCTCAGGGTGGCTCCCAACAATTAAATATACAATAAGATCAACATATTATGATTTAAAAACCCAAATATTACATATTAAAAACCTAACAGTCAGTCTGCTATGTCAGATGGTGCCCCAACAATCCGTCACACGTGGGCAACTGGGGAGCCGGCACAGATAAATTCGTGGCCCAACAGTAAATGAAGAACAAGCCCTTGAAAACAGAGCAAGGATGGAAGGAGGAAAAGGAAGGGGAAAGGAGGACGGAAAGATCAAAACAGGAAGGAACAGAATAAAGAGAAATAAGACAAACAGGGTAGAAGGAGGGGAAATGGAGAATAAGGACGCCCGGTGAAACATCTCAGTCTTACAGGCCCTGCAGAATTGAACCAAGTCCCATAGTGCCTGAGTCTCACTAGACAGAGAGTTCCACCAGGTTGGGGCCAGAGCTGAAAAGGCCTTGGTCCTGGTTGAGAACAGCCGGACTGCTTTGGGGTTGGGGATTACCAATAAATTGTTACCAGACATGCGTAATGTTCTCTGAGGGGTATATACAGAGGTCATTTCAGGGGGGATCGCGGGGGAACGCAGTTCCCCCGGGTGACGCATTGGGGGCGAGGCACATGACGAAGCCCCGCCCCCTGCTTCCGGCCGCCCCGCTTCCGGCCCTCATTCAGCCAGGAGGAGGCAGGAGAAGAGGGAGGGTAAGTTGCTTCCTCCCTGCCTCTCCCCACCTCTGTCTGCCTGGGGCCAGGGAGGGCCTTCACAGGGCTTCCTTGCACTCCCTCATGGGGCTCGGCAGTGGAGCTGCAAGGCTGGTGGCGGCAGCCGGGACCGTTGGGGGCAGGGGGTGTGGCCTTATGACACACTTCCGGTGATGTCAGGGGGTGTGGTATATGCTAATGAGTTATGCTAATGAGTTCCCCTAGCTCTTTTTCTACGAAGCGACCCCTGGGTATATAGGAAGAGGCAGTCCCAGACTGTTTAGGGCTTTAAAGGTAAGTACCAGAACCTTGAACCTGATTCGGTACTCAATCTGGAGCCAGTGTGGCAGGTAGAGCACAGGTTAATCTCTCAAAGGGGTCCCGGTAAGGACCCACAGAGCCACATTCTGGACCAGCTGAAGTTTCCATAGCAAGTTCAAGAGCAGCCATGCACAGAGCAAGTTACATAGTCTAATCTAGAGGTGACCGTTGCATGGATCACTGTGGCCAGGTGAGCGTGGGACAGGTAAGGGATCAGTTGCTGGGCTTGGCAAAGATGGAAGAATGCCGTCCTTTCTGTATTTATGACCTGAGTCTCTAATGAGAGGGAGGCATCTAGGATCACACCCAAACTCATTATGGAAGGAGCTGGTACTAGCTGTACTCCGTCAAGAGTGGGAAGCTGAATTCCCCAATCCAGCCCCCCCCCTGGCCTAGCCACAGAACCTCTGTCTTCAGTGAGTTCAGCTTCAGACAGCTCTGCTGTAACCATCCTACCATAGCCTCCAAACAGCTGGCCAGGTCTTCTGGGATGGTATCCAGCCAGCTGTCGATTAACATATACAGCTGGGTGTAACAACAGGTGGAGGAAAACTCGAAATCTGGGTTTGAGTTCATTTTATGGCCTAATCGGTTGTAGTGAGGGCTACCAGTAGTTTTCTTGAATGCCTGGCAGGATGCAAAAGACAGTACTGGAGAAGAATTGCTCTCTGTCATGCAAGATGCCACAGAGTTCCTGTTCAGCATATCCATTAAGGCTCTGGGAAAGGTTGGAACCACTAAAAATCCATGGGTTGAATCCAAACCATATATTCCAAGGACAGAACGAAACTTTGCTGCCTTCCCCCTCCCACTGAAGTCCACTGATCTCTACAAAATGCTTCTCCTGGGAAATAGGAGACCTTGAGGAATGTCATGAGGGGGGTCTGCAGCAGCAGAAAGGGGGAATGAGAGGGAATTACATCTTTACTCTGGATTTTCCAACCCCACATCTACAAGACGATGTCATCAATAGTGGTGTGCACCAAAGTTGTCCTCGTATTTGATTTGTTCATTTTCTTTATTGCCTGATTAGCATCTGAGAAAGCATGATAGCCAGATCAGGTCTAAAGATTGTGACCTGAAGAATCTGCTTTTCCCCCCCTTCAGGGTTTGTTTGTTTGTTTGTTTTTTAGATTGTACCATTTAGCCTCATGAAGCGTTCCGGTGAGCCCAAAAGCTTGCACAATATTCTGCGCTATTTTGATTGGTCCTAATAAAAGCTATTACATGAATTTTAATTTCCCCCGTATTAGGAATATCCAATTCTTTATACATGTCCAGATGTAACATTTTTGATTTTCCATCAAATTTGTGTGACGTTATAAAGTATTGCACCTATCATCCATTGTATTTTTACAGTCAAATGTCCGGAAACTAGAAAAATATATACCCATTTCTCTGTATGTGGGATGGGGGAATTCATTTTTAAAACAAAAACAGAATACACAGGTAGGGTTGTCAACAGCCATTTGGGAAATTTTTGTTGATTTGGGGGTGGAGCCAGAGGAGGACAGGGTTGGGGGGGGAGGTACCCAGTGGAATATAATGCCATAGAGTCCCTCCTCCAGAGCAGCCATTTTCTCCAGGTCTTCTCCATTTATTTATTTGATTTATAGCCCACCCTCCCCACAGGCTGAACAGCAGGCTGAACAAATTTACATGATGATGTTTTAAGTTCTGCAAAAACAAGCGAAGGTTATAAGGTCAACAGTTGTTTTAATTTAATTAAGGGGGGAAAGGACACCAAAGCAATAAATATGTCAAAATAGATTATAAGTGTATAAAGGCATCTTTTCTAATTGTGGAAAGTAAATTACCATTCATCTCCTCTCAGGTGTGGAGGTAACATAACAGCATTTTTAAAAATCAGGTGTAGTGATATGTGTACAAACCTGAGAAAACCATAGAAAACTGAAATCTTAAAGCATAGAAAGCTGAAATCTTACAAAAACCATGGGGGGTTGGCAAATGCCTCCAATGACTGTTGCTGGGCAATCACAAAGTATTGTCAGCATTCCAGCCTTGGTTTCTCTTAGTAAAAAGCAGAAGGGCCCTTTCCAGGGCTGCTTTGGCTATAGAGGGAGGACTCATTAGGGCCAGGCCTGGCAGCAACCACCAGGCAACTTGTTAACACTTGATGTGTATGATTCACCCAGGCCTGGCTGCTTGGTACTGATCAACAGCAGCCACCCCACAAAAGCCAGTGTGGTAGTGGGTAGAGTTTTGGACTAGGATCTGGGAGACCCAAGTTCAAATTCCAAATCTAATGGAAGCTCACTGAGTGACCTTGGGCTGGTTACATATTCTCGGGATAACTTACCTCACAGGATTGTCATGAGGATAAAGTAGAGGAGAGAATAATGTTTCAAGCTGCTTTGAGTCCTCATTGTGGAGAATGGCGGTGTATAAATGAAGTTAATTAATATAGCTGAAGAGGGGGGGATAATGAAAGATCCATTGGTGGATGGGAAGGAGAAAGGGAAACATGGAGAGGTGAGGACATGTTAGTTGACAGGAGGAAGAAAAGAGGAAATAGTGTGAAGAGGGGGATACAGGGGGAAGTGGGGTACCCCTCACAAATCCTTATGGGTTCCCCACTGCACAACTGGACCTGGCCCACCAGCTGGCTGGGTCCATGCAGAATTTTCCTAGGAAGTGGCTGCCAGGAGGAGGGGAAGAGGGGA
>NW_015175366.1:1080744-1099606 GCF_001447785.1 Gekko japonicus
GATAGTAGGGGAGGGGAAAATAAGATCCCCCCCATCCATAAGTCCTTGTGGGTCCTCCACTTTATTCTCAGCCAAGGGAGGCATGATTGAATCACTGAATGATGCTTGGAAGCACTGATGAGGATAAACAGACAGACTGAAGTTCAGTCCACATTAAGAAAGAGTTGTTGGCATTGGCAGCCTTAATAATGTAACAGTAAGTACTATAATGGGAGAGCCACATTCCATCAGAAGGAGCAGGTTCACAGCAAAGGGGTGCTCAGCTGCTTCATAGAGAGGTGGTAGCTGCAACCTTTTCTAACTCTGTTCAGTATACCAGCTATGGAGAAGAGAGAGCTTGCCCTGAAGATACATGCTGTGGTAATGTCAATTATGATAGGGGCTTAGAGCTGTACTTCTCTGCTAGATGGCGCAAAATCAGACACTTGACTATGGTGGAACGGCCAGCTCTGAAACCTGCTTGTTTGTTTATCAGAATGTTTTCTCGATCTAACAAGTCAAGGGGGTTCCGATATAAGTATCTTGAGTATAATTTGCTAACAACTCTAAAGAGACTGATTGGTTGGTAGTTGATGGGGAGGGGGAGGGGAGGGGATACTGGCCAACTGATTAATGTTAGTCGTTACCAGTGGCCATGGTGGGAGGTTTTATAGTTGAATTTTTTATAGGAGTGGGTAGGTCTATTTCAGACAAATACAGCAGGTGGAAGTAAGATCCCTAAAGCCAAGAGTGATATTGCAGGTTATTCTTGGCAGCACTGTATGAAGCTCAGCCCTGATCAAGAGCCAAAAGTTGTCAAATTATTTGATTTAGAGGCTTGGTTCAACTGGCTTCAGGAGATTCTTTGAGCTCTTCATTTTTTCTCCACTAGAAGGTTTTTGTAGTGCTGCTTTAGGGTTTTGAGCTTTGGGGGGATTTTGGATGCATTAATTAATTCTATGGCATTGTGTGTAGAATAGCCAGGAGATCCTAAGATTGTCTGGCAGCCAGAAGGTCTAGCTCTTTTAGCATTATACACCACTAGGTGGTGAGCTAGAATGGTTTTTAAGACAAGAGATGTTTCAGAGGTGGTTTGCCATTGCCTGCCTTTGCATTGCCTGCCCTGGTATTCCTTGGAGGTCACCCTTCCAAATACTAGCTAATGCCAACCCTACTTAGCTTCCAAGATCTGACGGGTTTGGGCTAGCCTGGGCTATCCAGGTCAGGGATGCATTACTTAGCCTGTACTGCTGGAATTTGGCCACTAGGTTGTTTTTCGTGGCATAGCAGTCTGCAGGTCTTTGATTTGCTTTCCTTTAATGGTTGGGTATTGCGGTCATGAGGTTTCCTTAGAATGGCATGTGGCCAGCCATGTATAATCACTCTGTCTGTAGCATTTGCTGTAATCACAGTGTTTCAGAGCTGAGATGCTTTGTCTGAGGTAAAGTATTTTTGACATTGGTATTCCACTTTCTCAGACCAGCTTAGCCTTCTGCAGGTCAGAACAGGTTCTAGATCAACATTGAGTTTTCCAGAAATATGTTCTGGTAGGTTGCAGATGTTGAACTCCACAGTGATTCGTAGATGGTCACTGTCTTGTCGAGACCCTACTTCAAGGTGCATGTTGTGACTGAGCAAATCATAGGATGTCAAAATACAGTCTATTTTACTTGTGCCACTAGGGGGCAGAATATTTAAAGAATCTTTCACTGGTAGTACTGAGTTGAACTAGGTATATATTGATTCATCTGAGGGTGTGAGTCTGGTGTTGAAATCTCCTGCAACCACAATAGATGCATTAAGAAAGGACATGAACAACAAGTCTAAGTATAGTTCAAACTTGGCCCATATTTCATGTGCCCATTGTTTGGTGCCATAGGAAGGGAGGTAAACATTTATAATAAGGAGGGTGTGTTTCCTGTATTGGACCATGCAGGCCTGAGTCTAAGGTTTGCAAGATGTCAGCAGGGTAACTGTCACATAGGCTTGCCAAGTCCCCCCGGTGACGGGGAAACCCCCGCCCCAGAGGCCTGTTCCCCGCCGGTGGCGGATCGGGCCCTGGGGGGAACCCCACCCCGACATGCACATCACCCAGAAGTGACGCGACCACGCCGGGCACGCTGGGGGTGGGGCCACGATCATCAGAGGGAAAATTCTGTTTTTCACTCAGATGGTCGTGGCCCCAGCGTACCCGGCGTGGTCACGTCACTTCCGGGTGATGTGGATGCGGCGCGCACACACACACACTCCAGCCGCCAGCCGGGAGTCCCCCGCTACGGCGAAAATCACACTTGGCAACCCTACTGTCACATCCAGTCTAGTGGCTATAAGAAGAGCCAGGCCTCCTTTGACCCTTCCTCTCCTTTCCCCTGGTGTGGCTAGAAGATTGTTTATTGTAAATCCATCTACAGACAGTGGGTCTTTGGAATATTCATGTTAGAAATTTAATTGAGGTTTTGGGCCTTGGCCCAAAGGGATCGATACATGGTCTTTCTTGGTTGATTGGGTGTCAAATTCAACTTTTGCATCAGTTTGCCAACTTTCTGCCCAGGTAGTAGGTTATTCAGGAGTTGAAAAGTTAAAATGATCTAAGGGAGGCTGCTGCAAGGTGATCGATTCCTGTGTTGTTAGGAATTCAAGGAAGGTGGGGCCCATGGGTTCTGCCGCACTCTGGCTACAGTGTACTTGGCTAGACTGAGAGTCCGATCAGACGGCTCTTTAGATCTGCACGAGGCAGAAGTGCCTCATGGATTTAAATGTAATGTCCAGACATTGGCAGGACATGACGCTATGCGTCGCTCTGGCAACGGGGCTGTTTGGAGCCCCATTGCCATAGCAATGCGTAGCGTCAAATCCTGGCGACGGCGGGTGCAACACGTCTCGCCGTCCCCGCGGCATGGATTCTGCGAAGACATGCGGATCCCTTGCCGCGATTTGGTGAGATTTAGTAAGCCTAGTCACAACAGAGAATATACATGTAGAGAGGAGATTGGATTTACACCCCGCCCTTCACTCAGAGTGGCTTGCAATCTCCTTTCCTTTCCTCTCCCCACAATAGACACCCTGTGAGGTAGGTGGGGCTGAGAGAGCTCTTTTGAGGACTGCTCTTGAGAGAACAGCTCTGACAGAACTTGTGACTAACCCAAGGTCACGCCAGCAGCTGCATGTGGAGGAGTGGGGACTCAAAGCAGTTCTCCCAGATTAGAGTCTGCACTCTTAACCACTACACCAAACTGGCTCTACGGGCAGTTGTTGGTATAACCCATTTGCAGGATGGCACATCCACAAGCCCCTGCTGATATTTGTGAAGCTGTCATGGCAGAGCATAAGGGCAAAAGCAGTCCCATAAGAAAGACTAAGGCCATGAAGGGCTTTGTATGTGATAGCCAATACCTTAAATTGAGCAGAGTAACAAATGAGTAGCCAATGGAGTGTGTGATTCCAATATTATTTAATTTATTTATTTATTGGACTCATATTCCGTCCTCCCCACAATGAGCTCAGGGCAGATCACAAAGTCATTCAGCATCACAATATAAACACATTAATATAGGGCTCTTTCTGCAGCTTATCATTTCAGCATTAAAACAATAATACATCCACGAATGGGAAAAAGTTAGATCAAACAGATAAAGTTAAACCATGACCTTATAGATATTCATGCAAACCCTCAAAATGCCTCAAAACCAAACTCTGAAAATCCGGATACTGTAATTGACCTTTGCAAAAACTATTCTCAGGTTCCGTTCAGACGGGCAGCTAATCCCGCCATTAGCCCGGCTCTAATTTGATCCTGATCTTATTAATCCATTGTTGGACGACCAGACAGCCCCCCCCCCCCAGTGAATCGTCTTACCATGTGCTGCCTCCGCTATTGTTTCTTTGGACGGTGTCCACTGAATCAGGCACGCGGGGTGGCTTTTTTAAAAAAACAACAAAAGTTTGTGCATGCATATAGGTGTGATATCGCAGCCTTGTTTATCCGTGCATGTGCAAAATCAAGTTTTTAAAAAATGGTGCGCTGGAACAATCAGACGGGGGAAAGTCCGCGATTGGCCCATCAGGAACCGAAAACTTCAAATTTTAACTAATACCTTTTTAGTACGGCTCCAAAGCGTGGCAAAATGGGATGCTCATGGAAGATGGATGTTTCCCAGATGTCTGGACATTACATTTAAATCCATGAGGCACTTCTGCCTCGCGCAGATCTAAAGAGCCGTCTGATCGGACTCTCAGTCTAGCCAAGTACACTGTAGCCAGAGTGCGGCAGAAGCCATGGGCCCCACCTTCCTTCACTATCACATACAATCCCCCACCGCGACTTGGCAACCCTAGTTGTGACTCCCACCTTATGGAATGGCATACTCAAGGAAGTCAGGAAGGCTCCCACTCTCCTGGCTTTCCAGAAACTGGGCAAAATGGAATTATTCAGTAGGGCTTTTCTGCACAGGTAATTGGGTTGCACTGTACAAAATGGTGTACAAACTTAATTAGATAAATGACAGGGGACTGTGATCTGTATTGCTGTGTATGGTTCACTGTAAGTAGGATCCTTTTATGTATTTTTTTTTTACTGCTTAATTTGTCATGTTAATACTTACACTGTTCTTCAGTTCTGTCTGGTTGGTTCCAGACTTCTACAATCCTCATGCATTGTTTATTGAATGTCCCATTCTGTTCATTGTACTGACTCACTATGTGCAATCTGCATGGAGTCCTTGTGAGAATGATGGACTACAAATAACATAAATAAATAATGTGCTAAAATATTAAAATAAATAAAGCCTTCCTCGTGATCTGAGCCTTCTTGCTTCTATTCTGAATTCTGTTGCTTTTTTCCAACAAGTTATTTGAACACCATTCCCTCTATTTTTATCTTCTTGTTTTTTATTTCTACATTTAGTTTGGTTTTTATATTTTCCATGAATATTTCTCCATCATCTTATCTGACCTACTTTTATTCTTTCTCCTGAAGCTCTGTGGCTAACTTTCTTTTCAAATCTTACAATCGTTCTGTTGCTCATCCATGATATTTTTCATTGGCTGCACTTTATCTTTCAGACTTCTTGTGCATCTTTTAAAATGGCTCTTAAGCTAAGTCATTTTTTCTTGACTTTCCCTGACTAAGCATTTACTTCAGTCTTCGTCATTTGCTTATTGTCATGTATTTTTACAACATTTGCCCTCAGGGGCCATGTCTGATTTTATTCCTGTTCTATACCTGTAAATTTAGACTAATTTCTAATGATAAATTTGAGTGACTCAGTAAAATAAAAACCTTTACAAATATACCAACGGTGGCCCTTTTATATCTATAGAAAAGCAAAAGTCAGAAACAGAAACTTCAAACCATCTTGCTAATAAGTCCTAACCCAGTTTCATAAGGGATCCAGTTTTTTATCCAAGTCAGTTTAATCTCTGTATTTGTTTGCCTTATTGTAGTTTAGCAGCAAGGTTATATTTAAAGGCAAAGATGGGTTGATTTCTGGGTAAATTTTTAAAAGCGAAATTTCTTCTATTGAACTATGTACTTGGACCACCCAGTCATTTACACACACAGGCTGCTGCACATGAACAGATGGTTTTGTACTTATAACTCAGACAAACAAGTCTCCAAGAGTTACATAGCATCTAAAGACTGGGTACACAGCAGGGGAAAGAAGTCACCGCTTTCAAACTCCACTGAACCAAAGTAGCATCAGAGGCAGTAAACTCTGACTTTCAGCTCAGAATTTCAATGACTGTGCAGTGTGTGGATATTTTCCCATTCTAATACAATATCCTGCCTGTGTTTGTTATACAGACGACTTTGCAGAAGAGGAAGAAGTGCAGTCCTTTGGTTATAAGAGGTTTGGTAAGTTGAACTGAATCTTCACATTTCATTACTATCAAAGTGACAAAAGTCTGCAGTTATGCAACAATGTATGCATTGTATGTATCATTGGATTATTGCAAAGGGCGGGGTGTTTGACTGAAAAAAGTGTTTGGATAGGATTGGAGCAGGTGTTACGTACCAGTTCATGCGTGATGTCACAGGAATCTGTTTTCATCATTCCCTTATTTCCATCAGTGTAGTTGCCAGTCCCTCCAGTTCAGTACGAATGATCCCTTGCTGGCAATTGAGAGACACACATAAAATATCACATGTTATAAGTTTTACCTTGATGTCTTCCATACAGTGGTGTCATCTCTTAACAACACTGGCAAGAAGAGAGGCAATGAAACAGAAGGTGATACTTTCTGGTGCAAGGGTTTTGAACAACCATTGCTGTCATGTGTAACAACAGCTTTCTTAATGGTGATGGTCCTGCTAGTCTATGTGCAGTGACTGGAAGTACTGACGTGCAGTGTAGCTCTTCCTTGCCTTGTTGTGTGTCTGATAATGCACACGGCTGTGGAAACTACCAAAGCTAAGCATGACTCATGATGTTTCATGCAGACAGGGTCAATTCTGCACAAACACTGCAGAAGATACGTGCCAGATCTTATTGTGCTAAGTGAGTTTTCAACACCTGCTTTTCATTCAGAGATAGTGAAGAGTTCTAAAAGCTAACAAGTGTAGGCCTGGACCTGCTGCAGGATTGTCGCTTAGTGACTTATTGCCATGTGATTTGTTCTTGGTGCTTGTTTAGTGAATGCAAACATCACATGGCTTGCAAGGGTTGCCAACTCTGGGTTGGGAAATTCCTGGAGATTTTGGGTTGGACCTGGAGAGAATGGGGTTTGGGGAGGAGAAAAGGATTGCCAGCCAGTGACTGACACCTAGAAGAGTGGGGGGAAGGACATGAGGGCACCATCGTGGTGATGGTGCAAACCTGGGGCAAACCTGGAAGTGACATCATGCTGCTCTAGGATTCAGCAGGCACTCAAACCATGTCACTGTGATGTTTGCATTGTTTTCCCACCTGCTGGCTGAGCAGGCAGGGGTCAGGAGCTGCCAGTAAGAGGTCTCCCTCCATAGATCGCAAGGGTTACCAATTCTGCGTTGGGAAATTCCTGGATTTTGGGGGTGGAGACTGGGATTTGGGGAGGAGAGAGACATCCAGAGTATATAATGCCATAGAGTCCACCTTCCAAAGCAGCCATTTTTTCCAGAAGAATTAATTTCTGTACTCTGGAGATCAGTTGAAATTCTGGGAGATCTCCAACTCCCCACCTGGATACAAGGTGAGCCTTGTAGTAATTTAGAGCTAATTTTGTCCTTATGATGTGTCATGAGCCTGGTTACAGTGAAACAAAATATTTTTATATAATTTTTTATCAATGGGTCATTATTTGCTTCTGACTTTGTACTTTCTTGCTGCCTTGTGCATAACAACATGGAACCCAGTCCTATGCATGTTGACTCAGAAATAAGTCGCAGTTTGTTCAGTAGGGCTTCTTGGTAGGCAGGCAGGCAGGTAGGACTGAAGCTTTCGACTGTTGAACGTATTTGGCAAATTATTGGGTGTATAAAAGCTTGACAGTTGTCAAAATACAAAGAATCTGATTTGCAGAAATATCTGGAGTAATCACCTATATTCATCCATCAGTCAGTGAAAAGCTGCTCCTTACTCTGGACCAGCACCTTTCCTGTTTGCCAGAAAGGTCACACAAAACTGTTATGTTTGATAGGGCACAGTCACAGCATCTGAGTACAGAGTGACATTTCCTTCCTCAGAACAATGAAGGAGGGCTTAAGGAGGTCAGGCCCCTAATTTTAAGTTGTCTGTGTACATTATTGGGGAAGGAGATAATATCTTCATAAAAACTGTTTCTAGAACTCACCATTAGGAAAATAGGATATGTGCTTATATGATCCTCTCTGTCACTGAATGATTCAAGATTCTAACCAGGGTGTGAGGGATTCCCAGTATGAAATGTTGCTGATCTCATCAAAACTCTTTTTCGCTTCACTCAAAATTCCTTAGATATTTTGGCTTGAGTAGGAAGCTCCAAATTCATCTTGACATCTCTCCCAAATTACAACTGCACGTGCCATATAATATCACTATTTCTCTCTCATTTAAATACAAGATTTATAATTTCATATCAAAAATTAAATTACAGTTCCAAAATTATATTGCACACAACTCTAAAAATTTCCCAGTGCCGTGAGACAATGATTCTTTTAAGCCATAGCAAAAATTATAAAGAAACACATGAAGACCTTTTTTCAGAGAAAATGTTCACCAGTGCTGAATTGAAACTGAGGTCTTCATACATCTCCAGCCTGAATGCATGGCATGAAGGAAAAAGAAACACATGGCACATGTTTCATATCACTGAGATAATTCTATCAATCTAGTTAGTTTCTATCCTCCACTTGTTCCAAGGAGCTCAGGCATACATGGTTCTCCCTTCCTCATTTTATCCTCACATCAGCCCTGAAAGGTCATTTAGGCTGACAGAAGCTGGGAGGCCTGAGACTTGATCTTCTGAGCATTGTTTACTGATATCTATATAGCCCTGAGACAGATCACAACAGTGTGTGATGGTCTGGTGTGAGGGCAAAACTCTATGGTAACTTTGACCTAAAACATAGAGTTTTGCCCTTAAACCAGAGTGCCGCTGTGTGACATTGTTGATGCAATGACGTCACTTCCGGATGATGTCATCACATTGGTGACATCCCAGAACAACCTCCAAATCCCCCCATCAGTGCAGCAAGGGGACCTGGCAACCCTATATGATACTCCCCCTAAAGGAGCAGGTTTGTACCTTGGTAGTGTTATTGGACCAAGGCCTTCAGTTCAATAAACAGGTGCCAGAGGTGGCCAGGGGTGCCTTTTACCAGCTTTGGCTGGTGAGCCAGCTGTGGCCCTTCCTGGGTGGGGAAGATCTTGCCACTATGATGGATGCCCTACCAATGTATACATTAGATTATTACAATGAGCTGTATGTGGGGCTGTTCTTGAAAACTACCTGAAAGCTACAGTTGATACAGAACATTGTGGCAGAATATTCACTGGATTGGGTCGTAGGAACCATATCACTCCAGTGTTGTACACAGGCTCCTAATTTGCTTCCAGGCTCAATTCACGATGCTGGTATTGACCTTCTAGGCCATATACGGCTTGGGGCCAGCATACCTGAAGTGTCACCTACTCCCATATAAACCTTCCCAGCCACTCCAGTCATCTTCAGAGGCTCTGCTTCAGGTGCCCCTGCTGTCTTTGGCTAGATGGGTAGCAATCCAAGACAAGGCCTTCTTGCCTGTGGCATCAAAATTTTGGAACACCCCCCCCCCCAGGAGAGTCATCTATTTCCGTATCATTGTCTTCTGCCAGTGGGTAAACATAAGAGAAGCCAATGTTGGATCAGGCCAATGGTCCATCCAATCCAACACTCTATCACACAGTGATCAAAAAGACCAGGTGCCATCAGGAGGTCCATCAGTGGGGCCAGGACACTAGAAGCCCTTCCACTGTTTCTCCCCCCCAAGCACCAAGAATACAGTGCATCACTTACCCCAGCCTGAGAGTTCCTATCTATACCTTGTGGCTAATAGCCACTGATGGATCTCTGCTCCATATGTGTATCTAATTCCCTCTTGAAGCTCTCCATGCTTGTAGCTGCCGCCACCTCCTGTGGCAGTGAATTCCATGTGTTAATCACTCTTTGGGTGAAGAAGTACTTCCTTTTATCCATTCTAACCCAACTGCTCAGCAATTTCATTGAGTGCCCACGAGTTCTTGTATTGTGAGAAAGGGGGAAAAGTACTTCTTTCTCTACCTGCTCTATCCCATGCATAATCTTGTAAACCTCGATCATGTCAGCCCATAGCTGTCGTTTCTCCAAGCTAAAGAGCCCCAAACACATTAACCTTTCTTCATAGGGAAAGTGTTCCAACCCTTTTAACATTCTAGTTGCCCTTTTCTGCACTTTTCCCAATGCTATAATATCCTTTTTGAGGTGTGGTGACCATAACTGTACACAGTATTCCAAATGAGGTTGCACCATTGATTTATACAGGGGCATTATGATACACTTGGCCACATTGAACCCCATTTGCCACGTTGATCCCCACTCGCCCATCCTCAACAGATCCTTTTGGAGTGCCTCACAATCCTCCCTTGTTTTCACCACCCTGAACAACTTTGGGTCATCTGCAAATTTAGCCACTTCACTGCTTACTCCCAGCAAGTTAAAAAGCATCGGACTGAGTACTGATCCGTGTGGTACCCCACTGCTTACCACCCTCCACTGAGAAAATTTCCCATTTATACTCACTCTCTGTTTTCTATTAATTAGCCAATTTTTGATCCACAAGAGGACTTGTCCTTTTATCCTGTGACTATTGAGCTTACTTAGGAGCCTTTGATGAGGAACTTTATAAAAAGCTTTCTGGAAGTCAAGGTAAACAACATCTATTGGATCCTCCTTGTCCTCATGTTTGTTCACTCCCTCAGAAAACACTAACAGGTTAGTGAGACAAGATCTTCCCTTACAGAACCCATGCTGAGTCTGCCTCATAGATGTGCCTACTAATTCTTTCCTTAATAACAGTTTCTACCAATTCCATCAGCACCATCTGTTGCAAGAGGAAATGCTTGCTGAATGTTTCTAAACTGTAAGGTGTGCATATGTAGATCTACATTTGCACAAATGAGTGAAAGCAGGTGCACAGCTGGGTCCAGGTAAAAGACTAGTAGAGTTAAAAACATAAAGAGCATAATATTGGCAGCTGTTGCCTACAATTGGCCAGTAGCTGGCAAGGAACATTCTGGCCAAAACGTATCCAAAGTGTTCCACATAAGGAATTATTGTTAGCTACTTTGTTTTTGCTGATGTCAGTGGAGTTCACAGGATGAAGAGATCAGTATATTGGCAACAGGGTTAGCAGGGAGGAGAATGAAAGAAGGACTGTACTTGCTCCGTGCATATTTTGTTTCAAAGATTACCCCAGAGACTCCTCCTCCTGTGTTTCTTGGAGAATGAAAACAATCATATTTGGAAGAAGGGCTTTTGAAAACAATCTAAACAGTTACTTTTCCCTCCCTCAACACACAGGCACATCCCACATCCTCTGTCTGTGGGATCAAGATCTTATTAAACTCATTTGAAATACCGGATTGTGCTACCACTCTTTGCAATAGCAAAAACCATAGTCTCGCTATGTTAAGCCAAAGAAGTATTAAGTAACAACCAGTGTGGACTCTGGCCTCCTTTTGAAGTGCTAGGAGAAATCAGAGCTAGCAATTCTTGTGTACTTGATTAAACAACAAAGAAGGCTCTGGGAGAAGTCACAAAGGTTAGGAGATACTCTCAAAGTTTTCTTCTTCTAAATTCATAAATTCATGCCCATCCAATAGGCTTTATGGAGTAAGTATGACTCTCTTAGTTATTGTGGTAGTGATGTAGCTTTTGAATCACTGCCTCCATGTGGCCCCACCCGGTAACAGAGTTAAGATTCTGACTGATTCATGCTACCTCCCTTTCTGAAATCTTGTACTAGTACTGGCAAAAAGCTTACTGCACACACTGTGCACATACTCTGCGATGTGGCAGTATTTGATATGGCAGTATATAACGTGCCCCTACTTTCACATATGGGGTTCCACACTTCCCCGACATGGGGTAGAAGTGATAGTTTGCAACAGATATACCTAAATAAGTTGTCTACACAAAAGAAGTTGGTTGGAATACAGTTCACTGGTTGCAGAGCTGACAAGCCAGGAAACACCAACTTGCATGGAAGGGAGACAATTGACACAGGACAAGGACACTATTACTGGACAACTAATAGTAATCAAGACAAATCCACTGAATTCAAAGAATATGATAAAGAGAGGGATGAAAGAAGTAATAGAAAGGTTGGTGAGTGGTGAATATGTTGGAGACAGTGGTGAATATGTTGGAGAGTGGTTGTTGGAGACAGTTAATATGTCGGAGAGTGGAGACAGTGGTTTGATATGTGTGAGAGGTGATAAAGAAAGAGAAACAACAGTGCTGGATGGAATTATTAGGGATTTGATTGAAAGAAGATCAAATGAATGTGAAATTCAGGAGGATAGTATACAGGTAAGTATACAAAATGATGTAAGTAGTAGAAATGTGGATAGGGCTGTGGTTAATAATAACCCAGAAGTTCAGGAATGTAATGATGGGATGGTTAATGGAATGAATTTGGAAAGAGAAGCGGTCAAAAGAGAAGAAGACAAAAAGGCAGTGGAAGACCTTCATTTGGTATTTATGTCAAATGATACCCCAGCATTTTCGATATGTAGCAGTATCTTTGGAAAATCCAGTGCCTTGGAATGTCCCATAGGTGGTAGCCATGGAAAAGAAAGGTTTGGTTTGCATGTAATCACTGTGATTTCTGGAGCAAGAAAGCATAATTTGTTTTGATATGTGGAGGAAAATCTAAGAACAAAGCCCTAAAGAAAGTAGGAAATTTCCGGCATGAAATCTGAGGAGATGGATTCAGTTTGATAACTGGATTATCTCAACATAAAAGGCATAGCCACCCATAGGAGAGGAATGAGGGGGAAGCACGCATGCGTTAAATCAAGTTGGACGCTGATACTCCGAGCTCTCCCTTAACCTAAGGTATTTAAAGCTCAAAGGAATGTAAACAGCCAAACTCTGGCACATAATTAGGTGAAAAGAAGGGAAGAAAGCAAAGAGCAGCAGGGGCTCCAAACGGCAAGAGATAAGACCTTTATTTACTGCTTCTCCAAAAGACAATGCCCAGCACAGCAAACGGTGAGCTCAACAAGTCTTAGTTAA
This sequence comes from Gekko japonicus, assembly GCF_001447785.1. NCBI lineage: Eukaryota > Metazoa > Chordata > Lepidosauria > Squamata > Gekkonidae > Gekko > Gekko japonicus. The sequence continues at coordinate 1,093,435 of NW_015175366.1, forward strand.
ACCGCTAAGGATGGCAAGAAACATTCAAGAATTATCAGAACAAATAGCAACTGTTCAAAACACAGTCCTGGCATTCCAGGACAAAATTAGTGAAGAAATTAAGACAGTACGAGAAGACGTCGCTAAGATAGGGAAGGAAATAGCTGGCATTAAGCAAACAGCTAACTCTGCTAAAGAACTAGCTCTGGCAAACGAACAGAAGATTGCTTCTTTAACAAGCCAGATCAACGACCTCTCAAACCGAAATAGGAGGGCTAACCTAATTTTGTCAGGAATCTCTGAAGAGATATCTGCCAAGAATCTGGAAGAAATACTAGGGGAGTGGCTGGAAACTAATGGCGTCAAGATTAAAACAGAAGAAATTGAAAGAGCACATCGCCTAAAAGGAAGGGGTAAGAGAGGGGATCCCCGAGATGTTATTATTAAGTTTGCCAGAGAAAAAACCTAACAACAAATATATAATGAACTAAAAAAGAGGAAAGACTTGAGTTTCAGGGGAAGGAAAGTTTGGGTAAGGAAGGATTTTTGCCAGGAGACTCTAAAGAAAAAGAGCTTAATGCGCCCTTATGCCCAAAAACGTCATACAAATAATGTAAAATTTACCTGGGGCTATCCAGCCTCAATAATCATATTCCGAGAAGTGAAGAGACTTATGGCACAGAACGCCTTGGAGGCTAAAGATCTCCTGAAACAACTCGGAATCAATACAGAATACATGAGAGAGTAGGAAATGGATAAAGAGACAGAGCCTGGTACAGACACGGAAGAAGGAACTTCAGAGAGAAGAGAAAAGCACCCCAGGACAGAGTCACTAGAAGGAACCACCTAAAAGGAAGTATGCAAGCATAATTGAGCTAATGTTAATATTTACAAAGTATTAAGGGGGAGGAGGGGATGTGTGCATTCCATGAAGTGGAGGGAGGGGAGGTTCTATTCTCCCCATGAGTTTTCTCAACCACAGGGAGGGGAGGGGAAGGGGAGCGGTAGATTAATAAATTGCTTAAAAAGTCCACAGCCACGGGAACCCAAAACCCAGAATCATAAAGAATATGGATAGAACAATAAGACTACTTACACTGAATGTCAGTGGGTTAACTTCAAATCTTAAAAGGTACAGGATAGCCAAGCTGGCAAAAGATCAAAAGATTGATGTCCTATGCCTCCAGGAAATGCACACACAAAAAAGATAGTAAGCCACTATTAAATGACTCGACCTGGGAGATACTAGCAGAAGCAAGAAGCGATACTAAGGGCAAAGGAGTAGCAGTACTGATCCATAAGAAATTTAAACTAGAGGAGGTGGTAAAAAAGTGGACAGGAATGGTAGATATTTACTAGTAGGGTTTAAAATGGATGGTAAGAAGTTCACAATAGTAAATATTTACGCCCCAAACAAAGGGCAAAAGAAATTTCTGGGCAAAATATTTTTAAAAACTAAACAATTTTCGGAGGGAAAGGTTATTATAGGAGGAGACCGAAACATAGATATAACAAAAGATAACTCAATAAAGCTGGGAAATTGGGGTCTGGCAGAGGCACACAATCTTATGGGGTACCAACCCAAACCCACACATATATCTTGTAGACATAAAACAGCATCATGTATAGACCACATAATTTTAGGAAAAAATAGTAACATGACTGTTAAAGGAATCACAACTCATCCGATCTAGATATCTGGCCATGCTCCAATAAGTGCTGAAATAGAATTCATCCAACAACCAATAAAAAGAACTTGGAGGTACAATAATCTAATAATGGCCACAGAAAGAGATAGACAATATATGTCTGAGCAGATAAAGCTGTACTTTGAGGAAAATAGGGGAACGGTTCCCATTAATATTGTATGGGATGCTGCAAAGGCAGTGATAAGGGGGCACTGTATAAAGAAAGAAAAGAACATAAAAAGAGAGTGGCATTCAGGAAGACAAGCCAAAATCCAAGAGTTGGAGCAGTTACAGAGTAAACTAATGCATAAATACAATCCTACGGTACAGAACCAAATAATAACAATTAAACAGCAACTGGAGGCTTTAGACTCAGCAACACTATGGAAAAGGGAAGCAATGGTGAGAAATGAATTTCAAAGAAATAGTATTAACTCAGCAAAAAGACTGGCAAATTACCTGAAAAACAGGAAGGAAAGACAAAAGGTAAAAAGTATAAAGGCAAATGGGCAAAAAACTCAACACCCTACAGAAATATTGGAGGTGTTTGAGTCTTTTTACAAAGAATTATATAAGAAGAGGGATACAGCAGATTTTGTAGAAGATGTAAAAATAACATTGAAGGGGGACGATCAAGCCAAATTAGGAGAGGCTATCACAATACAAGAGATAAAGGATGTAATTAAAGAACTGAGAAAGGGTAAATCCCCTGGATTAGATGGGTTTACAAGTGAATTTTATAAGGAAATGGTAGATATCTTAGCACCAGAACTCCAAATGGTGTTCAATGAAATTTTAAGGGTGGGAAAAGCCCCAGACTCATGAAGGCAAACAGAGATAATTGTAATTCTGAAACCACGTAAGGACCCTGAAGAGGTAGGCTCATACAGACCTATAAGTCTTCTTAATCAAGACTATAAGATCTTTGCAAAAATTCTGGCAAATAGATTAAAGAAGACTATCCCTAATATAATAAAAGAAGACCAATACGGATTTGTAAATGATAGGAATATGGCCCACCCTGTTAGAAATATAATAAATGTACTGCAACACGGCCAACAAAAAAAGCTAGTCCTTTTAAAATTGGATGTCTACAAAGCTTTTGATACTCTCTCTCAGGAATATCTGTGGCAGATTATGAGGAAAAACGGGATAAGAGACCATTACATAAGAGCAATTCAAGAGATATACAGAGACGGAACTACAGTGGTAAAGGTTAACAGTGACCATTCACGAACTTTCCAGATCCAGAGAGGAGTTCGGCAGGGCTGCCCGCTCTCACCGCTACTATTTATCACAGCAATAGAACAGCAAGCTGAAAGGATAAGAAACTGTGCAAGGATAGAAGGTTATAAGGTGAAGAAGGAAGAAATGAAAATTAATCTATTTGCAGACGACATTATAGTTGTTATGACAAACCCTAAAGAAACGATAAAAGAAGTAAAAATTATACTGGAGGACCTTGAAGGCTGCTCAGATCTAAGGGTCAACATGGCTAAATCAGAAATCATGTATCTCAACGTGAATCAAAAGGGGGGGGAAGCAATAAACAAAATTACAAATAGTGGAATGGGCACTAAAAAGTTCAGATACTTAGGTATAGTGTTACAAAAGAAGATCAATCGAATTCCGGACGCTAACTACAACATGATATGGAGGAAAATAGAGAATGAAATTGGAAAGTGAAAAAATAAAACTTTAGGCATATGTGTTAGAATAAGGACTGTAAAAATGTTCTGGTCCCTAAATTAATATATCTATTTCAGTCGATACCATTAGGAATTCATAGTAAAAGGCTAGAACAATGGAATAGAGCGATTAGGGAGTGGGTATTTGGCAGCAAAAAATGTAGAATTCAAAAAAGGTGGTACATGGCCACAAAATGGAGTTGGGTTGGTGGGCTCCTGAGTTGAATAGCTACTATGAAGCTTTCCAAATAAAGTCGTATTATAGATAGGTGAAGGCAATGGGCAGAAATGGGTCAGATTTGAGAACGAGATCAACAACACAGGATGCTTTGGAATATTCTCCAAAGTTACAAAAAAAGACTTCAAATCAATTAAAGGCCCCGGATACTCAGCATTAGAATCTTGGAGTAAGTGGCAGATGATATGGTTAAGGAGAAAATCAAGGTGGGCACCGCTAGAGTCCATGTATAGTGAAATAAGAGAAAACAAATGGTGACATCTGTTAAGATCCAAAGGCTACTATAGGTTGAGAGATATGTTTAGAGGAGGTAACCTAAAACCACTATATGAGATAATAGAAGGGGTAGGCAACCAACATTGGTTAAAAATAACAGGTCTCTATAGTATGGCTAAAAAAATCAATGAAAAAGAGAAAATTTGGATAGAGCAACCAATAGAAGAAATATATAAAGCATCAAAACAAGGACTAGCAGGGAAAATCTATAGGAAAATGATAACAAATAAAGAAAAGACAATATCTTACCTACAAAAAACTTGGACTAAAGAAGGCCATATATCAGAAAATATGGCAAGTAAAATAATGGAGGGAATAGAGGAAATTAACGTGATTACATTTAATGAAATGGAGCACAAATTCTTTACAAAATGGTATAAAACACTAGCACAAATAGCAAATATGTTCCCAGGAACGAGCCCCAGGTTTTGGCATTGTAAACAATCCAAGGGATCATAAGGAGAATATGTAAAGTTTCACTGACTATAAACTTTAACTTAATGCTAATGGGCATAATAGGGAACCCAGCAGTAAGCAAGGAGAATCAAGCTATATTTAAAGCTATGATACTAGCAAGCAATGCAGTGATTGCTCTAGGCTGGAAGGACAAGAGTAACTGGACAGAAGAAATCTGGCATAATTATTTGTTTGATTTCATACAGTCGGATATAATTGAGAAGCTGAACCGGAAGACCACATGGGAAGACAGAAATCAGGAAGAAATGGAAGACATACCTAGAGTGGTTACCATCAGAAGGGAGAAAAGACATTCAGTGCAAGATTTGGACTTTGTTCCCGTGGCTGCGAACAAAGGACTAACGCATGGAAACAGCAGAGGGGGGAGGAGGGAGGGAGGGAGAAGGGGTATAAACTGTCACGTAATGTACGGGTTAAAAGACAATATGTAATATATACCAAAAACCAGGGCTCTAGTCGGGGGGGAGCTCTCAGGTACGGAGCTCCGGAAGAGAACCTCTAGGGGGCGGGGCGGTCACGTGGTGAAGCCCCGCCCCCTTCTTTACCCCGCCCTCTGCTTCAATCCTCATTCCGTTTGGGAATGAGGATGAAGCAGGAGGGTAAGTAGCCGGGCCTTCTGACACACTTCCGGTGATGTCAGGGGGTGTGGCCTTCTGTCACTTCCGGTGATGTCAGGGGGCGTGGCATATGCAAATAAGTTATGCTAATGAGTTATGCTAATGAGCTCCGGCAGCTCTTTTTCTACAACAAGACCCCTGCCAAAAACTACATTAAAAAAGGAGAGGAATGAGGAATGAATTCTCGTGGCAACAAGATCAGTGCCCTCGAAAAAAGGCCAAGATAAGATAAAATGTGTTGGTCTTTAGAGGAGGTGGATATGTGGAAGATGTTGGATAGGAAATATGATGGGCAGAAGGATAAATAAAATGATTGGAGCAGAACTTCCCGGCAAAACAGTCAAACAGATTGCCAACAAAAGAAGAGCACTGTATCAAAGTAGGAAGAAGGAAGACAGCGCTTTATGAGAAAGAATGGTGCAATCTGGGGAATGTAAAGAGATAGGGTTGCCAGACCCTCAGTCCTGGTGGGATTTACCCCAATTTTACGCCAAAAAACCATAGAGTTTTGCCCAAAATGCAGAGTGTCACCACACAACATCCCCATTTTGCACCTGTCCATGTTGAACTAAAGGATGATGATACACAGGGAGATACAATTTCTTTTATCCTATTCAACATCACAATGGACCCACCTCTCTATATAATAATTCTGTTTTGGAGTGGCAACCTTCCATGCACTCCCTCAGCCATTGGCCCATCAGCCGCCACTCAAGAGTACTTGCGTGCCATTGGCCGGGTGCTGGGCCTGCTCCTCTTCCCCGCCCACTCCCCCTTCAGCCACTGTGCCCTGTCAGAATTACTGGCAAATGGCTTTCTCTCTTGACAAAGACACTTCTCCTGCTTGCCTCCCGTGTGGGACTAACTGTTCCCTCAGTGGCTGTTGGTAGGTGTCACGAAATGGCAGTTACCTGTGTTTGTAAGATGGCTGTGGTTCTTTGTTTAAAATGTTCCCCCATAAGGTTTCATTGAGCTGTAGTTCCAGAGAGGGTCCTGCAGGGGTATCACTCACTGGGTTGAAGGGGGCTTCCTCATCTGCTGGCCTACAGTTCCCAGCTGCCCCAAGGCCAAAAAGTACGGGAAAGCAGGGACTCTCCCAAGACAGTCTTCGTCTCTGGGAGGCAGCAGAAAATCAGCCACTCCACAGTTGGCTGGACTAGGGAATGAATGGCCCCCAACCTCCAGAGGTAGAGAGTATTGTGTGTAGGG